>NC_056590.1:12786440-13086440 GCF_018340385.1 Cyprinus carpio | reverse complement strand
TGCTGCGGCAAGAAATGACAGCTCTGCTGAAGAAAGGGGCTATAGAAGAAGTACACCCCTCTCAGATGGAGTCAGGTTTTTACAGCCGCTATTTTGTTGTACCAAAAAAAGGGGGCGGTTTGCGACCCATATTGGATCTACGCCGTTTGAATCTTGCACTCAGGACGAGCAAATTCAAGATGTTAAACGGTAAAGTCCATTTTGTCTCAGATTCAACCAAACACTTGGTTTGTCACGATCGATCTGAAGGATGCATATTTTCATATTCAGATCATCAAGAGACACAGGAAGTTCCTCAGATTCGCTTTAGAGGGCAAAGCGTATCAATACCGTGTTCTTCCGTTCGGCTTAGCCCTGGCTCCCCGAACTTTTTCAAAATGCATGGACGCAGCTCTGGCCCCGTTGCGGCTCCAGGGCGTTCGTGTGTTGAATTACTTGGACGATTGGCTGGTGTTAGCTCAATCACAGACTCAAGCACTCTCTCACCGAGATTTAGTGCTGAATCATTTAAGAAGCCTGGGCTTATGCACGAATTTCCAGAAGAGTGTTTTAATCCCCTCTCAACGGATAACCTTTCTGGGAATAGATTTGGACTCTCGCGCGATGACAGCCAGACTATCTCTCCCGCGCGTTCAGTCTCTCACGTCATGCGTGCGTCACTTCAAAGTAGGCCGCACAGTGACGGTGAGTTTGTGTCTCAGGCTGTTAGGTCTGATGGCAGCAGCATCCCCTGTAATTCGTCTGGGCTTACTTCACATGCGCCCTTTTCAGTGGTGGACGAAAAGTCAGAACATTTCACCCCGTTGTTTTCCGCATCGTACGATTTCGGTGACACGGAGGTGTGTTATGTCAATAAAACAGTGGATGTCAACCGAGTTCCTTCTAGCCGGAGTTCGGCTGGGGATTTGTGCTTCCCGAGAGACTGTCACGACGGACGCGTCTTTGACCGGTTGGGGAGCTGTTTGTCAAGGGCGCCCAGCTCATGGAGTGTGGACAGCGACACAACGCGGTTGGCACATAAACAGGTTGGAACTACTGGCAGTTTTTCTAGCTCTCCAGTATTTCTCAAATCTGCTGACCGGCCGTCATGTACTACTCAGGTCAGACAACATGGCGGTTGTGTCATACCTGAATCATCAAGGAGGGTTACGCTCTCGCCCCCTGTGCAGGCTGGCGAGGAGTATTCTTCTTTGGTCTCGGAACAGATTTCTATCGATCCGAGCAGTTCATGTCCCCGGACGTTTGAACGTCGGAGCGGATCTGCTATCCAGACAGACTCTGGAGCAGGGGGAATGGAGATTACACCCACAGACGGTGAGCCTTTTATGGCAGATATTCGGAGAGGCGAGAGTGGACTTATTCGCGTCGAGCACGACTACGCATTGCCCGCTGTGGTTCTCCCTATGCCCTCCATCGCCCCTAGGCCTGGATGCGTTAGCTCACGATTGGCCCAGGACCAGCTTGTATGCTTTTCCTCCAATTCGTTTAATTCCAGCGGTGTTGTCCAGGATACGGCTGGACAGAGTGGAGCAGCTGCTGCTGGTGGCTCCGTGGTGGCCCACACAGCCGTGGTTTGCGGAACTGGTCAGTCTAATAGTGGGCTCTCCATGGGAGATTCCCCTCAGACAGGACTTACTATCGCAAGCACGAGGGATGATTTGGCACCCGAGGCCAGATCTGTGGAAACTGTGGGCGTGGCCTCTGAGCGGAGTGAGTTAATATGTCCCGGTCTTTCTGCGGAAACCTCCGAGACTATTATGAATTCCAGAGCAGCATCTACGAGACGCTTATATGCTTTCAAATGGAAGCTGTTTACGACCTGGTGTGGTTTTCGTAGTATAGACCCAGTTTACTGCCCAGTGGCTTCAGTACTGGAGTTCCTTCAAGACCGTTTCTCTGATGGTGTAACGCCAGCAACTTTGAAAGTTTATGTGGCAGCCATTTCAGCTAACCACGTATATATGGATGGTGCTTCAGTGGGCCGTCATCCGCTGGTCTCTCGCTTTTTACAAGGTGCGCGACGGCTGAGGCCTTTCCGCCCTGTGCGAGTTCCCTCATGGGATTTATCTATTGTACTGCAAGGTCTATCAGGACATCCGTTTGAGCCCTTGGAAACCGTACCGGATAAAATCCTGACCTTGAAGACAGTTCTTCTTATGGCCTTATCCTCCCTCAAGAGAGTTGGGGATTTACAGGCTCTTTCTGTTTCGCCGTCGTGCATGGATTTTGCACCAGGCTTTGTGAAGGTATTGCTGCGACCGAGGCCTAATTATGTCCCTAAAGTCGCTTCGAACCCCTTTCATTTTCAGCAGACGGTCCTGGAGGCTTTACCCCCTGCTGGGATAGGATCAGAAGATCTAAGTCTTTGCCCTGTCATAGCGCTTAATACTTATGTCGATCGATCAGCCTCATGGCGTGAGTCCGACCAGCTGTTTGTCTGTTTTGGACATAAGAATAGAGGCCATGCTGTCACAAAGCAACGCATGTCCCATTGGTTGGTGGAGGCAATATCTTTAGCCTATGAGGCGCGCGGTCTCGCCTCGCCTCTAGGAGTCAAAGCTCATTCCACTAGAGCAGTCGCTTCCTCTCAGGCGGCCCTCAGTGGATCTTCTATGGCTGATATCTGTGCTGCGGCAGGATGGTCCTCACCGAGCACTTTTATAAAGTTTTACAGTCTGGATGTAAGGACGGCTCCTGGCTCCCGGGTTCTCTCCGCTTGAGCAGATGCTTCCTTGGATCCCAGCTATCAGGTACGTCAGGCGTTATGGTATAGGGTTCCCATACGGTGATGTCACCGCAGCATCGAAGTGACCTATGAAAGGGAACATCTCGGTTACGTATGTAACCACAGTTCCCTGAATAGGGAACGAGATGCTGCGGTCCCGGCCGTTCCATACCTGATAGCGTTCTTCTCTTCAGTTCATGAAATCTGAGCGAAATAGCGCGCGGCGCCCGGGTATACGATGCGTACGCATGCGTAGGGCGGTGCCAAGTGCTATTTGGCCAATAGGATTGGCGAGATGGTATAGGGCTTCAGACATTCGTCACACCGAAGGTCACCGCAGCATCTCGTTCCCTATTCAGGGAACTGTGGTTACATACGTAACCGAGATGTTCTGCGACGAAGGCGGCTAGTGGACAAATGCGTTTAAACAGATGTCTTTATTTATCGCCCTCTGCTGGATTGTAGAAAGCGGTAGAAAGCTGCGTGCTTCGCTCAGGGGGCAAGGAAGTCGACCGGAAGTTGAAGTCGGCCGCGTGCCGCCATCTTGTAGCAGAACTTCACTTGCGTTAGCATCCCATTGACTCCCATTCATTTTTGCGTCACTTTGACAGCGAATAACTTTACATCTGAGGCGTTTTAAAGACTCCATTTGTCCATTATTTATTTCTAAAGATACACGACAATGTATAAAGGGCTCCATTACCTTCTATGTTACATTATGGCCCCGTAGAAACAGTTTTTGTAAAAAATAGGCTAACGATTGCGTCATAACCACTCGACTCTTTGTCGCACAGTAGAGAAATTACCGTACAGACAGGAGGAGAAGCTCGCAGGCAATCGGGGAGACGTCAAGAGATATGGCGTACTGGCGTTACATTTTAAAATACTATACAAAATAATTAATCAGAATACTTACTCCTGCTCACTCATGCCAAAGAACTCCCCGCTCAAGCTCGCCGTCTCTGTAAGATTAACGATGGCAGTTTGCACGCACAGCTACTAGAAGGTTTACATCTGTCAGACAGGTTGCTGACGTCATCAAGCTTAGTTTGAGTCTGCGCGTCAGAAACGGAAGTTCTAAAAATCGCTAAAAACGGGCTTCACTTGTCTCAATTGAGTTCCAATGGGGTCGCTGTGTCCATTTCTTTTACTGTCTATGGCTTCGCTCTCAAGTCTTCTTCTTCTTTTTCGGATGCTTTATTGCGCGTAGTACATACCGCCACCAACTGGACAGGAGTGTGAAGCGTTGACTGGGAATTAAAAAAAATATGAATAATTGATACTAGACTATATTCTGCTGAACAATCCTGTTTCCCTTAGGTAACACAATAAAATGATCTTAACTCTTAACTCTTTCTGTGCTTTACGAAATATACTTATTACTGACAGTAACACTGGCATTAATTCCAATTAAATGACAATGTCTTAATGATTCTATAAACTGAATCCTTTCTCTGTTCTATTTTGAACAATTTTCTGGCAGGCCAGACTGTGCACAGTTTTCAGATTCTATTTTCCCGCTTTATGAACGCTCTGAAGTCTACAATAGAGAAAGTTTTTTTAATTATTGTAATGTATTCAAAGAGTCATTAAGGAATTAGACTTGAGATGCGTCAACTTCACTTATTTGTCCTTAATCACAAACAAACATGCACATCAATGGTTTCTAAGTGTTATGGCAAAATATGTTAATTACTTTGCTATTTGATTTATAATTACCATGTATTCAGCCATTGTGAACTCATTTTATGTTGTAATGTTTATACTTTTAAAATTTCATACCATTTAAAAATTTCAATCGTAAATTAATTTAAGACCATTTCACATTAACCTGAGAAAGCAAAAAGTTACGTAAAAAATGAAAAACTTTAAAGAAATTTTGTCCATGGACCTTTATCTTCAATGTTTTAGGTTCAATGTAGGTGTATTGATGTATGAAGGAAAGTGTATACCTTGAGATATATATACTGTATACACATATACATACATACATATATATATATATATATATAAAATGACAATTAAGTTTGAGGTTTGACAATGGCCATTACTACACATGAACATTCAATTGAAAGTGCACTTGTAAGTATATATATATATATATATATATATATATATATATATATATATATATATATGCTCTAATTTATTTACCCAAGCTTTATTTTGTAAGCTTTGATGTTATTGTTTACTATATTGAACAATTTTATTTTATATATTTTATTTATACTGAACAGAAATAAAATAAGAACTCAAGAGTTTACAAGATATTCTGATGCTTACAATCATAATACAATTGAAATGAACTGCATCCAAATCATCCAAACTCCTCTGCACAGTTCCACACTTATCAACTAGTATCAGTTTAGAGGACGTCACTTAGGTAAGCAGCATTACTTCATATTATAAGAGAAAACATTTTTGGCAAAAAAAAAAAATCTGATCAAAACAATAGTTTGAATATTTATAAAAGTATAAGGGAAGCAAAATAGAAATTCAGCATCGAATGGAACTGATTAACAGAAAGATATATGGTCTAAAACAAAATGGAAACAGGTAACTTCATAAAGTCTTGCATTCCAACAAATATATAAAGAATATGTCACAAAAAATTGTTCATGACATTTGGCAAATATGAAAAGTATAATCACACAAACGGTTTCAACCCTAAAACTATAAATGAGCTACAGACATCTATTTTTACATGGACCTTGCTTAAAGTTATGCCTCAGTGAAAAGTAATGGATGTATACTTTAAAATGATTAATATGAAACAAAACTAAAGTATTCACACACACGTTTATGAACAGCAGCCAAAAATCAAACACATTTGCGCTTGTTTCAGTCTCTCAAGTCCTACTTGGTTAACAGTTTAACACTAGTTTCGGTGAGAATGGAACATATTTTGCATTGTTTCAAGGAACACGTAACGTTTTAGGCTCTCAGTACACTTTGCTTTCAAAGTCCTCCTTTGTCTTTATTACTAATGTGAAGCTACTCTTGGTCCTCCATCTCTGTGTCTGTCACGGTGATCAACTTCTCCGGCTCAATCTCTGGGATGAGGAGATTATGCTTCAATTTCATCAGCTCTGTCATACTGAAGCCTAAAAGTACCACAGCCTTAGTTTTCTGCATGTTCTTCAGACATCTGGTACGCTTTGAGCCAATCTGGCAAGCAATGTCAGTTTTGTTAATCATCAAGCGGCTACTCAGGGCAAGAATCTCCTTCTTGAGCGGGTAAGGCTGTGTATTAAAGTACTTATTGATAAACTCACGACGCTCTTCAAAAGAGCTCAACTCCATTCCAGTAGGATCCAATGCTAATTGTACCGAAGGGTCGACTACTGCTTCAGGCGAGGGGACCATCAGACCAGCCAATCTGTCTCGCTCAAGTTTTCTCTTCCTTGCCAACCGTTCCTCCCGCTCTCTCTTATTCGCCTCCATAGCTTCTCTGAAGGCTATTTCAAGGCGCAGCTTGCTCTGCACCTCTGCTTCTGTTTCTGGTGGCTGCATGGCAGGAACAGAAGCTTGAACTGCAGTCGGGGTTGGACCAGTGATTTGTTTTGGATGAGCTGGGTATGAAACAACTGCTCGGTTTGCTCTAGGAGTAACAGCTAATCCTAAATTCAGTTTATCACTATCCTTGAGACTCTTCGGTGCACTGCGACATTTAGCCAAGTGGACAATGATGGCCTTGGCAGTGGTTTTCCCAGTGTACACACCACCACAGTAGAGGCATCTGTACGATGGGGTTTTAAGTATAGCATGCAGAGTGGGCACAATGAAATGCTTCTCTTTGAGGTGCATTTGATAGCATTCCTTGTTCAGAAGCTTCTCTGGGCAGAAGGGGCACACTGTGCTGTCAAACTTGGGTGTGGGCATGTTGCATGGTGTGGACAGCTTGCTAATAGCCAGAGGATTGTTGGGCAACATCTTCAAAAAGATCAGATCGAGGGAGCTTGTGACCAATGCAAGATTGATCTCCTTTTCACCCATAATTAGTTTAGGAGCCGTGGTCCTGATGTCGAAATAAGGGAAAAGCAGATTTCCCGAATCATCAGTATACAGTCGGTATTCACGCCTCATGAAGTCACAGTTGCTCTTTCGGTTCACATTATGTTCCATCTGGATGTGTTCGACAAGCTGCTTGATGGAGTAGAAGAGCCCAGAACAGAACAAGCAGTTCATGCCATGAAGCAGGTGTTCAAAGACTCCCTTTTCTGAAATCAAGATCTTGCATGTCAGGCATTTCACCGTCTTGTCTGGCATCTTCTTCAAAAATGGAGCACGCGCGGCTAGACCAATCTTGGGCATTTTAGCTGCCTCTTTGTGAACCTCTGGATGGGACTCATAGATATCAGATGGGAAGAGCTCATTACAAATAGGACACGTGATCCACTTCTTGGTTTGTTTGGGGGCTGGCAAAGAGCTGTTTTGTTTGTTTTGCTGAACAGGTGGGTTGTTCTGGGATGCAGGCAAGGGTGGTTTGCTGACTCCTTGGGAGTTATTTCCTTGGACCGACAGGACCTGCAAAGGTGCAAGAGTGTAGGTGGGCAAGCCGTCGACTTTGTTGCCAGTGGGGATCAAATGGCTCAGAAGGGATTGAGAGGTTATCATGGTGCCTCCAGAAGCGGGTTGATTAAGGGGCATTCGTGGATTAGCAGCGAGGGACTGAGGAGCCGGTGGCCTAACAGCAGGTACATTAAGGCGAACACCTGGCGGTAAGACAATTTGGCGGGAAACTGGTTGCAGTGGTGACTGGCTAGGTAGGCCTACTCTGACAGACACCTGATTGGGAGGAATGCCGCTAGGAGCAGGAGGCACGGCAGGTCTGGTAATTTGGGTGTTCTGAAAAGACAGTGAGACTCCAGGCCTCAGTAAACCCTTCGCCTCAGCGCTTGCAAGCTGAACCAGAGCAGAAGCTTGAGTTGGGAGAAACGCCTGGCTGGTTCCAGGGGCAGCAATGACTGCAGAACCACCATTTTCTGGTCGTGTAACTCCACCGGTGGCCAGTGTAGCAGTCACCGCTGGCTGATCTTTCATCATTAAGACAGCAGGAGTGCTTTGAGTTTTCGGTGCTAGAGCAGGGTACTGTTTCTTACTTTCTACTTCAAAAATTAGAGCTCTGATATGAACATCCAGTTCCTTGTGCTTTTCTGAGGTTAGAAGATGATACAGCAAGTGTTCGGATGTCTCAGCTGATACGTAACACTTTTTGCAGTAGAATTTCTGAGACCTGTCTCCTAGGGCCAGAAGTTCCCGCTCCGATCTCTGCCCGGCGTATTTATTCAAAGTGGAAGTGTAGTGATAAAGAAGAACATGCTTTTTCACACTATACAAAAGAGTATCTTGTATATGGCATCTTCGGCACTGAAACGTGGTGCCGTTTACAGCCTTTGGAGGTAGCTGTGGAACTGTCTGAGTTTCTAACTTTGTGTCCTCAACATGGAACAATTTGAGGTGCCTGGAGACCACTCTGGGTGGGGCTATAAATGGGCAAGAAGTACATGCTGAAAGCTTGCACAAACGCTCTTCTTCATCATGGTGGCGTTGAACATGGGTTTTGTAGGCATGCCAGGATCTTGCAGAGAACTCGCATAAGGTGCAGCACAATCCTCGTGTCCGATATTCCCACTAAGGATGGAAAATAGAATTTCAGCCATTTGACATTCAGTATTCAGAGATGCTCATTATTTAAACAATTGTTGCTCAGTAAAGCTAAGCTAATTCACTAAAGTGACATTTTAAGTTCACCTTCTTTTTCCACCGGCCGTCAAACCCATCAGATAAACTGCACCAGTCTGTGGCATCAAAAACATTGTCCCCAGGGTAAAATTCCTGGAGTTCCTGATAAACAAAAAAGAGAAATAACATTTTAAATGTAAAGACATTAAGCAAAAAGCTATTTTAATACACATGGACATGGGATTTGAGTTGTAGTTTATTTTATTTTTAAGTGTATGTTGTAAAACAAACATACCTGGCCCAAATTAAGACATTCTTCAAGTCCAAATTCTCCAAGAATGTTTTTCACTTTTCGCCTTGTTCTGCGGATCTTCTCCAACCCTCTGACTGGAAACTGGTACATGGTCCTACACCTGAAAGAGAATCACTTTCGTTTCCATTTGGATGATGACATTATTTTGTGATTTTTTATTTTTATTTATTGAAGAGTCTTGAAATTATACAGCATAATTATTTAAGACTACAATAAATACTCAGTGACATTTTAGGTGTATGTCACACACAGCACTTTTTAACAAATCACATTATGCATGCAGAATTTGTTTTGGCATCGCTGACTTGCATCACTGTCTTTTTTTCAGACTGAACAGAAAACAAACACAAAAAAATCCATCACATACAAAACCATTCAGAACACCAAAAATCAATTTTTGGAAAAGCATTTCACCTGGACTCATTATTGTTAGAGACAATTACGTAGTCTAAGGATATTGGTAGGGACCTGTTGACACCCACATTATTACCATGGAAAACAACATGGATATATAGGGGATACTGACTACAGTGTCCGAGTAATGAATCCAAAAACATTCCTTGCAAAATGTCTGGTCATTTAATTTAGATTTGAATTAACAAATCAAAAGAGTGAGCAAAGTCTAAAATGCTGGCTGTTAACACTTAATTAAATCAATCATGTTTTGTGTTAGTGTCAGCAATTTTAGTTTGGAATTTAGTTTGATATGTGTTTGTTTGTAATGAGAATATAAACTCAAGACATACATATTATTACATATTGTTTGTGACTGCATTCATTTATATACATTTACACATTCCTTTAAAAGGATTCCAGAATTTTATCAATGTCTATTTCTATGCAACAAAAAGCAACTAAAATTATTTGTATATTAATACATTTTATAGTATATCAGTATATTTAAAAAACACAAGGTTCAGAATATGTAATTCAAGAGCAGTTAAATAAAAATTTGAATTTAATGAAAATGTCTGTCACATTTTAGCCTAAAATAACCATTATAATTTTTAGTGAAATATTTATATAATAGTTACACGTTCTCTCTCTCAAGTGTGTGAGATATATATAAATTATTAAAATTATTAAATATAAATTTTTTCTACGATTTCTGTGTATTCTGTCTTCACCTTAATTATTTAAATGGATGTCACACTCTGAACAAATATGAATGTTATGGGTTACCTTATTTATTTTATTTATTTATATATCACCCTTTATTTTACCAGGTGATGTCCCATTGAGATATTCAAATTTCTTTTACAAGGGAGCCCTGGGCCCTATAATTCAAATTATCAACGGAAGCTTGTCACTTTTGACCTGATAAATATCTGACCCTGGATGGTCATCACTTCTCCATTACTCAATTATTCGTTTGATATTTGATTTTGCCATTAATATGCATTTGGGTGAGAACTTGTCATGAAAACGTGCGCAAAATAATTTTAACAGTCCTTCATTTTCTTTAGGTAAAATTTTATTATTTTATTTTGTTGTGAAAGAGATTATAATGTTCATGATGGGTCATAAGAGCCTATCTTTGCCTGTTGAACGTGCAGTGATTATAACACCAAAATCTGTTGAATTCAGTACTGCAGCAAATTATACAACACATCTCACTCTCATGGAGAACTACCTCATGTAATATCTACAACTCTCTATTCACAAATGTTGGAAAGAGACATGCTATATATGCATGCTAAATGTACGCATTGCAATGACAGAAAATGTCACATCTTAGCCCTGCATCAGTCAAATACAATTTTTTTTGACAGCACAAGTTTACATTATCATACCCTGCGAGCGCCTAAATGCATATCTAATTCAAGCTGTAATTATTTATCTATTGCAAACATCAACTGCTACCGCTGACCAAACATACCCACAACCGCCAAAGCACACGAAATGTTCGAAACAATAGTCTACTGTAACTCTACACTGGTCAAATGTAACGTTAATGTATCAAAGCGCCCCACATCAACATGAATAATTCCAAATCGCAAAACAACTGATTCCATCCAAGAGCGCGCGGTTCTAAATAACGCGGTGATGCCACAAAGTATCCTCTTCGCAGCTCTCCACTAATGTGCTTCGTTCTACTTCCTGATCATACCGAACCCGCAACAACTGAACGCCGAAGCTAATGTGCCCACTGCTATCGAATTGTGAGGACATTAACGTTACCTTTTTTTCAGCGCCACACACCGACTCAGGGAGGGGATTTAACGTTAGCTACTTTCTCCAATCCGCGTGCTTGCCAAAACCGATGATAGAAGACGTGTAGGATGTTGAAACAATAATTCTGCGCTCACAACTATGGAAACAGCAATGAAGTGTATTTATTAATATTTGCAAGTAGGACTCATTTATTGTGCTTGCCGTTTAGAGTCGAGAAAATGGCGCATTGAACAACTGGGAAGTGACGTCAGGGCATAATTATCATACTGCGTGGCTGGCCAATCGAAATTCAGTATGCTTGAAATGGAAAAACTTTCTTAGATATCACTCCTGCTGGTTTTCAGTGGTAATCACGTGGAGTGGTATGACTAAGTTTTAAGTTGGACCTAGTCCGGTTGGGGTTAGTTTCAGTCTTTCAAATTCTCATCATAATGAGGCATTTTCTTAGATGTGGTCTGGCCACGAGGGGGCGCACTTACTTGTAATTCATAGGCCTAGCCACTAGATGGCACCTTGGACAGTCAGCAGGTTGCTGAGCAACGGCACAAGATGGGAGGGGTCTTGTCGCTGAAGTCATATCACACCACTAGTCTTCATCCAATGGGTAACAAGTAATTTAAACTATCAAAGGCCTATGAAAAACCGGCTTATAGCTACTTGCAGTGACGGTGCATGAAATTTTTAACGATCCACATGGGTTTTTTTTAATGCATGACAAAAAGTTACATTAGACAATACTTGCGAAGCCATTTTGTTTAAATGAATGTTTTGATCGCAACAATTTTGTTCGCATTTTTAAAATTTAAAATTATGTCAATCCAATGTAAACATTTATAAATAATGCAAATTTCAGCAATCATGGATTTTTTTATGCAATGACCCGATAATGTATAATGATTACGATCATCGTTAACATGCGTTGTACATTTCATAACGACGTTGCACCAAAATTAACTAATTTGTTCACAGATTGTTCTGTATATCGGAGATGTGTGCAGTTTTAAGGGTTGTCAGGCCATGGGTGATGAAAAGCGGCTTACTTAGAAAATCTTGAGTATTTTGATTTCCTAGTGGCTAAAATAGTACTAACCTAGCAAGTTGTGCGATTTTATGTTATACGTAAAATAATTTTCATTCTTAATATTTTAGAATATTAACTAATGTTGTTAAAAAAAAAATAAGTACTTGTTCTCAACTTTTATAATATACTATTAATAATATTATATATATATATATATATATATATATATATATATATATATATATATACTAAAAAACTACACTATTAAATTAAAGACACAAATTTTCTTTCAAATGTTTAAGAAATTCAAGTGTCATCCTTACACTATAAGATAAAGTTCATAACTAAAATGGCATAGCCACATTAAATTTGTGCTTCGTTTACTTCTATTAAAATGAATGAGAGTGAGAATACAAGCGTGTAAAGAACTTTCGTATTTTGCTGCGTATCGAAATACAGTTTGGTGAATTCTGTCCTGTTATTTATATTGCAAAACAACATTCGACCAACAATTGAACTTAATGTCGCAAACTGACCCCTTAACTCAAAACACAAACACCCTCTATGGGTGCAGTGAAGTCATATACAGCAAACAGGTGAAAAGACACTTTGTAGTGTTTTTATCTTGTATGTATTTGTATTTGAAATTGTTGGCCTTGAACCTGTTGTATGTAAAATGTTTCCACAGACACTGTATTTTGTTTCTTTCTGTGGCAGACAACACAGAAATGACAATAAACCACTTCATTTGACTATATTTTATTGACCAATCAGCACCCAGTACCAGAACTATTTGCTTTACAAAAGTTGATATGAACCTTCTCATGACCCTCTGAGGCAAATACAGTCAAATAATGTACAAACTGATTTGGAGCACCAACATTTTCTGATAGCATTCATATTTTTATCATGGTCTTGATTGTTTCACTAATGTAAAATCTGCTTTTATTATTATTTAGATGATCATAAATCAGGAACAAAGACATTTGACTAAAACAATGATGCATATGCATTCAAAAATGGATTGTACTAACAGGAGATTTATTATCAAACTGCAGTTGTTTTCAAACGGTGCATGCCACAACATACAAATTATGATTATTATAATCAGTTGTTTCTAACATGTCTTTTTTCTTATCTGGAGATGATCGTGAACCTTCAAGATCCTTGGCAAAATACGACGAAAACTGTTTCGGAATATGAAATATGAAACCATACTCCAGATACAAAAGTTGCATGGACTGTAAATACTGCATACTATGCTCCAAAGTTATGAAGAGCTAATCGGAACATGTCATTGGTGCAGACCCATTTGTTATCTACATTCTTCAGCAAGAAGACTTGCTGAAAGCCCATAACTTGGTCTTGATCAGCCTGTAAAATTTTACAAAAACAATATTAATCTTTGTTTTTTTACAGTCATATTAAAAGGAATAGCTCAGGCAGTCATTACAATTTGCTGAAAGTTTACTCATCCTTGGCCAATTCAAGATGTAGATGAGTTTGTTTATTCATCAGAACAGGAGAAATTTAGCATTACATGACTTGGATCAGCTGATAAAAACACCACGATAATCCACAAGTGATCCTTTTGTCAATCAATTCATGTCTTTGAGGCGTTTCAACTTCGTCGTGAGGATTTTTGTGATGTTTTAACAGCTGTTTGGACTCTTATTGTGACGGCACCCATTCACTGCAGAGGATCTATTGGTGAGCAAGTGATGTAATGCTAAATCTCTCCAAATCTGTAGTGATGTAATGATAAATTTATCTAAATTTTTGATTTATTGGTGGTGAGTTCTGTTAGTTTAGTTTTTCATTTTTTGTTTAAATATTAATTTAAGTAATATAGAATCAGAGATATCATTTTCATTGAACAGAAAAGAACGGTTTTAATAAATGCAGTCTTACTTTGAGCTGGCCCATGACCATACTCATGACACAGCTGTCTGGAGTGGGGTGGTGGTCCTGAGCGGTGATGCTGTGCTGAATGGACTGAAAGGGAAGGCTCTGCAAACAGGCACATGCTGTTAGACGTCATCAGGAAGACGGTGTGACAGTAGTGACAGCTGTATAAGAAGTTAACTTACACTTAGTTTGGTCATGATTGCAGTCTTCCCTTGAAATCCCTCTCCTTCCCAAGTCAAACAGGAAGCATCAGTCTAGAGGAGAAAAATGTAGTATCATAATTGATATACAGGCTAAGAATGGAGTACTAAAACACAATATTTTACAGCTAAAACACAACAAAGATAATAATTCACTCACATACAGGTCGGCGAGCTTCACGCGGTCTGTATCAAACTGCTGATAATAGTGTTGCACGAATCCACTTCCGATTTGCTCCCAAATCGGTTTTTCTGCCATGCTTTTTCGCCGTATTAAAGATCCTGTGCAACTTTGAACAGAAAAATTCCCACGTGTAGCCGAATCTGCAAACAAACGCTGGAAATGAACTGTTTGATCACAAAGTTAAACGAGAGTATATAATATATCTTATTATATCTGATCAAATAGTCATTCTAAACAATATTCTTGATGTAGATGTTATTTTCAAACTTTAAAAATGACTGATAGCAACGCTACCTGGGCTGTGTAACTTCGCGCCTTATTGGCCGGAACCAGAAGCAGCGCTGAAAGAGCTAGCGGCAGATCTGAGATCAGCTGTTAGGAGAGTAACGTTAGGTGAATCGGTTCAGTGCAGATGTTGGGGATTCATTTTTTGGTCATACGAAACGAGTGCACAACCGATGCTTGCTAAGAAGTTTTTCTAACAATTATATGCATGTGAATATAAACACTAGACAAAAGAACAATTGTTAATTCAGAACAAAAACAACAACACTTTACAGTTTGTTAAAGTATGAATTAAGTTATGCAAACAAAAAAAGTATTATTATAACAATAATAATAATTAAAAACAGAAAAATATTAAACTTCGCTTCATTAGTAATATTAACAATATTATATACATAAAAAGGAAATGGATTTATACATAAAATGTGTCATTTTTTGGAACCTCAAATAATATTGGAGCATTTTGTATGAATGTATAAGGAAAAACAGGGCGTGTGTCATTATTATTAAATGTTCTATTAATTATTGTACATATCCGTTCATGTCTATTCAGTGGTGCACACATATTTTCACTTCGGTGTCTATCCGTTCATTCTTTGGGTCATGCTTATTTTAGAGTATTTACACAAGCAGAGCTATAAATATATCTCTAAACTTGTATTTGTATTTATTAGCTTTAGCAATATTTTATACAATTATTATAATTGTTGTATTATATATTATATTTATATCCTGAAATGTGTGTTTTGATGTCAAGCACAATTTAACAACAGTAAATTAATAAAATATTAATAATATAGCGGACGCCGGTAAGACTTTTAAAAGACTTTTATTAGGGCTTGTTTAGGGCTCTGGGATCGCCTGTCCGTCTGTGATTGCATGCAGACGGTTCTTTTGTACCAAAACGAGCACTTAAAATATGTTTAAAGGGATTTGATTTATTTTATGGTTATATGAAAAATTTAACAACAAAAGAACATAATCGAAAGTATTTCTTTCTAGAATATATCTACCAGGCACCAAACGGACAGCTAGAAATTCGCAACTTTCAGCAGAAGACCAGTACGTGTTGTTTTTGGCGGATGTGTTTACTGTATTTCTAGAAGTTAAATGTATTACCATGTCTGGGTCTCAAGGAGTCACTGCTTTGTGTGAAAATCCCACAGAAGTGTTTTTGGATGTTTCTAAATTGCTCATTACATACGCGGACAATATTCTTAGGTAAGTGAAGTGTTCGGGTGGAATGTTGTTATGCCTGATTATTGGAACTGGCAGTCTCTTCTGTATGTAGGTAACTTGTGCTGTCTATCAGACAGTCTGTCCAACTAATTTGTTTTTCGAATTCCTTATTCTACATTCATCATATTGTACGTGATCTGTAGGCTACGTATGATTTTTATAGCATTCTTCAGCATTTTTTTTTTTCAGTTTCTGGTTTGATTTTTGTGTATGTGTGCTTTGTAGAAACCCAAATGAGGATAAATACAGATCAATCCGTATCGGAAACCCAACATTTTCCACGAAGCTTCTACCTGTCAAAGGAGCAGTTGAATGTCTCTTTGAGATGGGATTTGAGGAGGTTGGTGCCAGGCATATGACCACATATATATAATGGTTTTCTATTTTACTATACTTTAAAATATAATTTATTTATTTGATGTAAAGCTAAATTTTCAGCATCATTACTCCAGTCTTCAGTGTCACACGATCCTTCAGAAATCATTCTAATAGGCTGATTTATTATCAATGTTGGAAACAGTTGTGCTACTTAATATGTTTTGGAACCTGTGATACTTTTTTCAGGATTATTTGATGAATAAAGTTACAAAGAACATCATTTATTTAAAAAAGAAATCTTTTCTAACAATATAAGTTTTTATTATCACTTTTTATCAATTTAACACTTTCTTGCTGAGTAAAAGCATTAATTAATTTAAAAAAGTAAAAAATACTGACCCCAAACTTTTGAACTGTAGTTTATATTGTTACACAAGATTTCTATTTTGAATAAATGCTGTGATTTTTATCTTTTTATCTATTAAAGAATCCTAAAAAATGTATAAAGTTCCAAAAAAAATATTAAGCAGCACAACTGTTTCCAACATCAGCCTATTAGAATGATTTCTGAAGGGTCATGTAACACTGAAGACTGGAGTAATGATGCTGAAAATTCAGCTTTGCATCACAGGAATTACTTATATTTTAAAGTATATTAAAATAGAAAACCATTATTTGAAATTGCAGTAATATTTCACAATATTACTGTTTTTTTTCTGTATTTCTGATCAAATAAATGCAGCCATGGTGAGCAGAAGAGACTTTACAAACAAACATTACAAATATTACTGGTCCCAAACTTTTGAACTGCTGTGTGTGTGTTTATATATATATATATGTATGCATACAGATGTGCTTTTTGTATGTGTCCGTGTTAGGCTGAAACCCACCTGGTGTTTCCTAAGTCTGCATCTGTGGAGAGGCTGAGGCAGGTGCGGGAGACAATTGCAGCTGAAAGGGACCAGAGACTTGGTGCGAGTAAAGCTGCATCCAGCCAACAAAGTGCCAGAGTTCCTCCAAGTGCTGCCCCACCAACACTACCCTCCGCTTCTTCTGCAGGCTCTGCTTCTGCTTCTGCCGCTGCCGTCCCTACACCTGCACCAGCTGCTCTGCCATTCACAGTGAGTCTCTTTTTTCTTCCTAATTCTCAGTTTTCTTTTTACAGGGTTAGGGTCCTATTTGCAGGTTCTTTTTAAGGATGATATCATAAATTCGATTTTCCATTTATAGCATACTTTCTACACTACTATTTAAAACAGCTAAGTTAATAATGTGCTTTTTCATACTTTTTTCCCCTTTTTGATTTTTGGAGGATCAGTCAAGCAGCGTGACATTTCTTAGGACTCTGCAGTCAAACTTCCAGCATGTGCTGATCTACGAGAGCCCTGAACTGCAGCAGAAGGCTCTGAACTGCATACCTCATGAACTGCTCATAACCCGGGCTAAAGAACGCCTGAAACAAGCCAAGGATGCAGATCCAGGTTAGGAAGATATGATGTCATTTTACATCAGTTTGACAGTTTTCTATAAAAACATGTTGATATACTTTAGAATATGATTTTTAAAAATGACTCCCCTTGTTTAAAAGTTTTAGACAAAGACATTTTGAAAAATCTGTTTAAACCTGGATGAAATTAAGGTGCCAGACTAATGTTTAAGTGTTGTGTTCCACTCTCAGCGTGTACTCTAGGTGAGGAGGACATGTTAGTTCTAGACCTGTTGCAGTGGTTCAAAGGGGACTTCTTTTCCTGGGTGGACAATCTGCCATGCAGCCGATGTGGAGGTGCAACCCAGCCCTCTGGATCCCTCCCCCCCTCAAATGATGACCTACGCTGGGATGCGGGCCGTGTAGAGAACCACTACTGTCACACCTGCCAACTCTCCACTAGATTCCCAAGGTACATCGGCTCTTTCATTACTAGCAGCAAGCTGCACTGTCAATCAGTGTAGTACAAATCTTGAAGGTACGATATCCTCTATGGATTTTTGTGCAATTTTATTCTGCATTCTCCCTGTCGAATTAATAAATAGGCATGAAGGAATAATTCAACCAAAAATGTTGTCATCATTTACTCACCCTTATGTCAATGCAAATCTGTATGACTTTCTATCCTGTATTCTGTATCAAAATTACAACAATAGCACAAAAGTAGTCCATGTTCCTCTAAAAGAGCAATGTTATTCATGTCAATACAGTTGCAAATTGACTTTTTCTTTTCACTTTCCCAGGTACAATCACCCAGAGAAGCTTCTGGAGTCCAGGAAAGGGCGTTGTGGGGAATGGGCAAACTGTTTCACGCTGCTCTGCCGAGCCTTAGGCCTCGAGGCCAGATATATCTGGGACAGCACAGGTACAAATCTCACAGCATTACTGTACCACACTGATATAATTTGGAAATAGAAAACTCAGTTTTGTCCTGCTTTCAGATCACGTGTGGACTGAGGTGTATTCTCAGTCACAGCGTCGCTGGCTACACTGTGACCCTTGTGAGAACACATGTGATAAACCCCTCCTGTATGAAGTCGGCTGGGGGAAGAAACTCTCCTACATCCTGGCGTTCTCTAAGGACCAGGTTGTGGATGTGACATGGAGGTACTCCTGTAAACACCCAGAGGTCCTTTCCAGACGCACACAGGTACAGGAGACATGGCTGCTTCGTACACTTAACGGTCTCAACGCTACGGTACGTTTCTCATTTTCATGCCCTCATCCAAAGTGCAGCTTCTTTCATTATTGGCTCGAATAAATGAATCTGACTGTCATTACCACTTCATACCTGTAGAGGCAGCAGTCTCTAGGAGCAGAGAGGAAGCAGCAGCTGTTGCAAAGACTCTTGGTAGAGCTGGTGGAGTTTATTTCTCCCAAAACGTCTACATCTGGAGAGCTGGGAGGTCGCGTCTCAGGATCTCTGGCTTGGAGGGTGGTTCGAGGGGAGACTGGAGCAAGTAACACTGAAGGGGTGAGATGCTCATCAGTAAAAGTCATTTATACTGATTATGCCTTTGGAGTGATTTTCTGTGCGTGTGTATGAATGTATATATATTACTTATCTTTTTTGTATGTTTTCTCCCAGGATGCACAGGAATGTGTCTTCATTCCTACAAAATCTGAAAAGCAAAACAAGTTGTTCCACATTTGCTACAACATAATCAAAAACTGTTACTTCAGACAGAGCAATGGCCAAGAGACTATCTCAGGATGGCAGAGAGGTGCTTGGAGGACAGAAAATATGTTTAGGAAAGAAGAGCAAGACTGGCAGATGGTTTGTTTCTTTTAGCTGTTGCTTTTTTGTAGATGACAAAAAAAAATCTTGTATATAACCAGTATTAGTGATAATTTTTTTATTTTTTTTTTGTCTTATTTGTTTTATTTTAATTAATGGTGCATTTGATGTTACATTTAATTTTTTGACTTTTATCACAACTTTTTTGTTATTTTCTATTTAATTTTATTTATTATATTGTTCAGTATTAATCTGGTTGTATCGCTTGTTTAGTCGTATACTCTTATTTTTTATAAATTCATGATGTTCCAATTTTCTTACTTTGATAGAATAATATCTAATAGAGTAATATTAATTTATAATACACTACCGTTCAAAAGTTTGGGGTCTGTAAAATCTTTCAGTGTTTTTGAAAGAAATGTCTTATGCTCACCAAGACTGCATTTATTGATCAACAATACAGTAAAAACAGTAATATTGTGAAATATATATTTTTAAATGTTTTTATTCCTGTTTTGGCAAAGCTGTGTTTTCAGCAGACATTAATCATCTTGCTAAATGTTTTTGTAGAAACCATGACAGTTTTTTAGGATTCTTTAATTAATAGTAAGTTTAAAGGTACATCATTTATTTGAAATGGTAACCTTTTGTTACATAATAAATGTCTTCAACTTCATAGTGAAAGTAATTTGTCTTTGCTGAATAAAAGTATTAAAATCTTAGTCACCCTTAAGTTTTGAATGCTTGCGATGAGGCCATCAAATCAAAGTCACTATCGGCCTACCGTACCAGAAATACAGGATCAGTGCATTTCTACTTGTAGGCCTTTCTATCATATTAGCCATTGTCCTCTTAAACATACTTAGGGTTAAATGCAGTTCTTACAATGCTGGTCCTGTGATTGTACTGTAGGTGTATTTGGCACGAACAGAGGGCTCTTCCTTCGGGAGGATAAGCTGGAAGTTTAACTGCGCTCCAGTAGGGATGAAGATAAAGTCTGCTTCGGTCCGAGCCTTCAGCCAGACCTTCCATTCAGGCAGCATTCGTTGGAGTTTACGTTCCGCCGAGACCACCATAGAGTTCCCTGGAGGTATGAGTCTCACCGTTTGATGCATCAGCTCTGTGCTTGGTGTATAAGGGTGAATCACTGCTCAAGAGCTCACTTCTGAAATAGGTTTTCTAAATAACATGATTGCTGCTTATTAAGCTTGATTATTATATTAGTAATCGGTTTGTTTTCACAGATGGTGAACTGCACTCCTCTTCAAGTCTGTCCGGAGGCAAAGAGCTGATTGTGGAGGCGGAGCTCACAGGAGGAGAGGGTGAAGTGTCATGGCAACACACTCAGCTCTTCAGGCAGAGTTTAAAAGACACACAGAAAGTTTTATTTGAAATTTTGGTTGAAATGGAAGAGTCTTAGCATTTACACATCTCTTGCAAATACTCATTTGAAATACTAAGGAAATGTTTCATCAAAGGTAAGAAAGTATTTAGTTTACTTCTAGATGCAACCCTGCAATCAAGGGTTTTCTTGTAACACCCAGCCAGCATTAACTCTTACCTGCATGTCTTCTTGCTGTATACCATTTTATGGATTTACCCTTTGTTGTCCACTTGCCAGAAATATTTCACTGTGAATTACTCTGGAAATCTGGTCAGTTCTGAAAAGTGAACTATTGTATTGTAACATGTCAAATAAAGGTGATTTTAGATGTGACCGGATTTGGAAATGAAAAATCTGGTATTGTTCTTAAACGATTTTATTTTTGAGTTCTAGGCATCACTGTTGTACATTTTAAAACTGACTGTACATCATCCTTTCCTGTTTGAATAAATTAAATGATTAATTCTTCAGTTCCAGTGCATGATCTCCTAACTACACTAATGTTTAGGGAACAGTTCACCAAAAGTAAAAATAAAACTGAAAATGTTTTCACCCTCTGGCCATCTGTGTTTTTTCATCAGAACAGATTTGGAGGATTTTAACATTACATCCCTTGCCCACCAATGGATCCTCTGCACTGAATGGGTGCCGTCAGAATGAGTCCAAATGGCTGATTAAACATCACAACAAACCACAAGCAATCCACATGACTCCAGTCCATCAATTAACGTCTTACAAAAAGTTACATTGGTAAAAAAACAAATCCACCACTCTTTCTGGCCAAAATGCTAGATGCATTGGTGAGCAAGTGATGTAATGCAAAATTTCTCTAAATCTCTCCTGACGGAAAAACAAACTCCTCTGCATCCTGGATGGCCTGAGGGTGAGTACCTTTTCATTGCTGGGTGAACTATGCATTACAAAGAAGATATTGATTTTATGGTTTTCTACTCAACTCTCTAGCTTTAATAAAGATATGAGATTGGGACCCTTTTGATTTTTATTACAATTTATTTTGAGTTAAAGTTAAGAAATCTAGAAGCACAGTGTGTGATGTTCAGTAAGCCCACTGTAATAAAAAATCTATTTTGTCAAACAATTATAAATAATGCAAAAATAATGTCTTCGGTAAATAGCAGGATCAACGCACAGACTGACAAACTGATGTGGAACACTGCAAAAACAGACAAACGAAGGGATTTTATACTTAAAGGGGTCATGAACTGTCTTTTTTATTATTTTGTATTTTGTCCACTTATAATGTTATGAAGATTATTACATCAAAAAACAAAATTTAGAAGTAACAGTCCTGTGTTAACTCTCCTCATCAGAACGCTCTGTTTGAATAGACGTGGTGGGTTGTAGACTCGGAAGTAAACACCCACTGCTATGATTAGCTAACAGTTGTGTATGTTTGACAGCCTGCATCCTTCACAGATGGACGCTGCTGAGATTTACAGGTTTCCTGGATGAGCAAATAAGCTTTCTTTACTTGGCTTTATAGTATTGGAAACACCATTGAGATCATTGTGCTACATGGTGACAATAGTATGCTAGACTAGACCAGCAAATTTTTCACAAATCCAGGAACTCGAGTCTTTTGACTCATTTTCAATAAAGACATCACGAGACAGATGCATTTTCTGCAACATGCCTAAATTGGTCAGCCAACAAAAAATGACGTCTGAATAAATGATATAATATACATAAACATGTAATAACTCAAGAAATGAAGGATTGTGATTTTTTCTTTAACAATTTCTGTATCTAAAAAGTGCAAGAACAAAAAAAAAAACTCAAAAAAAAGAATTGTGCAGTTTGTGCAACATTACCCTCTACTAAAACAGTCTTAACACAAAAGTAGACATTTCTTTCACATTAGTTGCTCTAAAGATTTAATGATTCTATAAAATATGCTATGTCTTTAAAAGCAAAGGTACAAAGACCTTAAAATAGCTTTATCCCCCATTCCCCCAAATGTAGTACAAAGCCCATCTCTTAAGTATTTAAAAGTACAAATATTTTAGAAAACAACAACAGTGCGAGTCATTGCACATGTCATCTTTACATACAAAGACTGTACATTTTCATTAGAAGCACAGCCATAAAGATGAAGCATATTAAGACTGATTTCTCTCACTGGACAGGGAATGCTCCTCAGTACACCACGTCACATACACGCTCTGGTTAAGACCACAAATGTGCAAGTTTCTGATTAGGAATCAGATCTTCTCAATACTAGTAGTTATCAGCATTTCTTTAGGTTTAATAATAAATAAGAGCTCTTTGAAGGTACAATATTAGATAATTAGAGTAATTTTTCTTGGTTGAGTTGTAGGCCACATCCTTCTCTACTATATAAAATATACAGTTTTTCATAAAATTTATCTGTAAAAACAGATGTTCACTATTATATACACACACACCAGCAAGAACACATGCACTCCAAATGCATCCAACCATACATACTGTAATGTAAAATTGTAAAATTGTTCCGCAAATTTTGGCAGAAGGAATTTTTAAGACAGGAAAAAGACTTTTCACATATGGCGGTCATGTGGATATTCACACGTTCTTAAGATTTATCTTTAAAGAAATGGTTCACCCGACAATGAAAATCTCCTGAAAATGTACTCACCCTCAGGCCATCCAAGATGTAGATGTGTATTTTGGTTATTGGAACAGATTTGAGGAAGTTTAGCATTACATCACTTGCTCACTAATGGATCCTCTGCAGTGAATGGGTGCCGTCAGAATGAGATTTCAAACAGGTGATAAAAACATCACAATAATACACAAGTAACCCACACGACTCTTGTCCAGCAATTAATGCCTTGTGATGCCTTAATAATGGATTTATTTTTTACAAACACAGCTTTTCGCTTCATGAGATGTTAATTAATAAGCTGGAATCGTGTGGATTACTTGTGATGCTTTTAACAGATATGTAGACTCTCTTTCTGACGGCACCCATTCACTGCTGAAGATCCACTGGTGAGCAAGTAATGTAATGTTAAATTTCCCCAAATTTTTCAGATGAAGAAACAATCTTGGCTGGCCTGAGGTTGAGTACATTTTTAGCAAATTTAAATTTTGGGGTCAACTATTCCTTTAAATGTCTTAATTTCAGATAACCCTCCTTTTGATGCGATGAGTTATATATATGATAAATGTTGAGAAAAAGAGGTAGAGCGGGAAATGGACTACTTGGCTCCCTAGCTGGATTACTTGTCGATGAGGCCCGCCTCTTTAATCTTGGTGTAGAAGAATTTCTCTAGTAGGTTGGCACATTTGTAGTACTCGCTTTCGGGAGGGTTATACTCTCGGCAGTTAGTGAAGATCCTCTGCATGTCGGCCATGAACAGCTTCCGTGTGGTATAGTAACGACTCTTCAGACGCTCGCTCATGGTCTTCAAGTCTACAATGCACAATAACAGTCAGGCATTTCATGCTCAAAAGAAAGCATAAAGAGCATTGTGTATAAGTGATCTTTGTGTACCCATAGGGAAGCGGATGACTTGGTAATAACCAGGTGCCTCGTTCTTCTTTACTGGCTCCATGAAGGGCCATGCATTCTGGTGGGACTGAGTAGTACACAATACATTCCTCATTATTCGTTTTATGGTCTTTCATAAATATAGATTTTGAAACATGTAAGCACTGCGGATATGCATTACCTTGACCTGCTGTAAGATGTTCTTTAAGGTGCTGTACAACTGGTCTGGATCCTTCAGCTCTTTGCTGTGAAAAATGATGCAAAAATGAAACAAACTACATGTTTCCATAAGATTTGTTTAGCTGTGACTCACAGATACACACTCACCTTTTCCCTAAAGGCTTCCAGCCCGTCTCACCTGTCCAAAGACAAGTAAACAGTAAAGTTTCAATTCAATTTACTATTAATTAAATGTATCAATTATTATGAAATTTAATCTTAAGTCATATATTTAGTCACTACTGTGCAAAAGTTCAAGGCCCACGTTTCTGGCCCTTGAACATGGTTACGTTGCTGTCTATGCAGGGTCAGAAAGCTCTCGGATTTCATAAAAAATGATTGATTTGTGTTCAGAAGGTCTTACGGGTTTGAAATGACATGAGGGTGAGTAATTAATGACAATTTTCATTTTTGGGTGAACTATCCCTTTAATAAATTTATTTAGCAAAGAATGAAAAGTGACAGGAAATTTTAGATTTCCATTTCAAATAAATGCTGTTCTTTTGAGTTTTCTATTCATCTAAGCATCCGGACAAGACAAAAAAAAAATGTAACAAACAGCACAACTGTTAACATTTCTTAACATTGAGAATGATGAGCAGCAACTCAGCATATCAGAAATAAATTACATCCTAAAATACATCAAATAGAACACATTTATTTAAAATTTTAATATTTTTTATTAAAATGATAATATTATCATTATTAAAGAATTATTATGATTTGTATAATAAAATATTGTAATATTATTATTATTACGCATTTGTTATTAGTTCTTTTAAAAATACATATAAATGAGACATACGGATTCCTGGAATGCTCTCAATGGCAATCTGACGAACTCCCTCTTTGAAACAGGACAGGCCAGGGTAGACCTTCCGAATCTGTGCTTGCTTGCGCTCTATGAGCTTCTTAATGATCTGAGAGAGAGGGTGAGATAAGAGGTAGAAAACCCTTTAGGCAATAACAGAATGATGAGTTTAACCAAACTGAGTTACCTCTTTGACACAACTCAGATCTCATGCTCACACACACACACACAGACCTCTTTCTGTTTCTTGATGATGACAGAGAACTCAGTGTAAGGGATGCAGGGGTTCAGTTCGCAGCCCATGAGTGTGGCCCCCTCATAGTCTTTAATGTAGCCCACATACTTTGACTTCGGCACTTTAATGTCCTTAGAGAATCCCTGACATGAAGCAAGAGAAACAAAATAAGAAAATGGACATATACTTAAAGCGATAGAACCTAAAAAAAAATCCTCCTTATTTTTAGTATTTACTTTCATGAAACAAAAGGAGATGTTATGCAGAACATCCATACTTTTTGTCATTTTTGGCAGTATTTTGGCAGCTTGGCTGTGTAATTCACCATCCTCTTTAGTTGTATTTTATGTCATGGAACTAATAGAGCACTGACCTGCTTTTTGAAGTAGCCAATGGCATATTCATCAGCGTAGGTGAGAAAGTTGAGAATTTCGTGCTTGATGTGATACTCCTTCAAATGGTTCATGAGGTGAGTCCCATAACCTTAAGCAGCAATCAAATGAATAAAGGTCAAGCTAGCAATATGTGAGAAAGAATAATACAAATAATAATGGGAATGCATTACAATATTTATAAGACAACACACCTTGACTTGCTCATTGGAGGTGACGGCACAGAACACAATCTCAGTGAAGCCCTGAGTTGGAAACATCCGGAAACAGATTCCCCCAATAACACGGCCATCTTTAATCAGAGACAGAGTCTTGTGTTTCCTGTGTAAAGAGGAAGTACACTGACTCATCACAATGTTATGCCACAGTTCACAGAAGGCAGTAGGTTAACATTAACCAGATTAACCAATTAGAACACAATTTAAATCTAAACCAAGTCTACCTAAAAATTAAAATGTTGGTAACCAAACAGTTGCTGGTAGCCACTGACTTTCAAAGTATTTTTCTTTGAGTAAATGATGACAACATTTTTTTTTTTTTTTGATTTATCTATTTTTTTAGTAGTCTTTTTTTTTTGTTAGTTGTTTAATAAGTTGTTTTGTGATGATATTGTTGGTGGCACAGTCCGTTAGGTTCTAGCTCATTCTGATATGATGACATCATTATTCACATGGCTCAACTGATTGGTTCTTTACGTATCAGCAGCCAATGAGCTTGCCGCTCAACATTCAAATACTCGGCTAGTGCTTGCTGTAGCAGTTGCAACATGCTTCAGAAACCCTCCAACTTCCCCAGCTCCACCTGTCTAGATCTGCTACAGGTTGATTTCATGTATGTTATATATGGGGTTTTTTTCATATATGTTGTATGTGCAGCAGCATTATGTTCACAGCAGCATGTCTGTGGATGTATAGGCAGGAGCAAGTCTTGGTACTTGCTCTGCCGCAGCAGATGGAAGCATGTATGTATTGGTTGGAGGTAGATAGTGGCATTTGTGTGTTTGTTGAGGCAACATTACCATGCTAAACTCTCAGAGAGTTGTCATGACAGAACTATACCTTTAAAATGTCAGAAAACACCAGTTTTAAAGCTTTAATCCTCTACGGCAGGCTTTATACTACAGGCATCAGACTTTTGATGTCTTAAAAACATTAAAATGGTTAATGGTAAGAAACATACGGGTCAAAGACGAGGCGTGTGATGTATTCTTTAGGCATACGAGGCAGCTGGTGTGAGAAGACATTCTGCAAGCCAACAAGCCACATGAGGATCTTCTTATTGGGCTTTTGGTTGAGGGAGTTTCCAATGACATGGAACTCGATGACGCCACGCCTCTCCTCTATTCGAGCAGCTTCATCACGCGCAGAATGAGCTGAAAGAAGACTGGTCTAAGAGAAAGACAGAGTAAAGGACTGTGTTTGCTCTAGTCTCTGTGATATGAGCTTTAGCACTACCATCCATCAGATACAAAATACATAACACACTGTGTTTACCTCTGGTCCCAGCATGGCAGTAGGGTCTGTAATGGTAGACATGACTTCATTAATTAATTCCATAGGAATGTCACCAACCACACGGGGTCGTTTGCTGTCCTCATGAGACAACGGCTCAGAAGGCTTTCGCTTTTCTCCACCTACATATGTGCACATATTTTATTTGTTTACTTGCATGTCACCTTCATAAAAGAATCGGGAACATACAAATGTCTTATTAAATTATTTTAATGTTAACTTAAAATCCCAGGAGGTCCTTTAAACTTAAAAATTTTAATATTGTAAAATGTTATTACAATTTAAAAGAACTGTTTTCTATTTTAATATACTTATTGAAATTCTATTTTAAATTCGTCAATTGTTCTAAAATGGCTATTATATTTTAGGAAACTGTGATACATGTGATACATCTTTTTTTTGTTATTTTATTTGTTATTTTTTAGGATTATTTGATTTTATTTGAAATAGAAATCTTTTGTAACGTTACAAAATCATTCATCATTAAGACTTCATAAATGGCAATGTGATTTTCTAGCAATTCTAATCCAGCACTGAATAAAATGTTATAAAATAAGTTAACACCTGGATTAGGCTCCAAAGCAGATGCTGTTTTCCGGGCTGGACTTATGCTGCCTCCTCCAGCCAGCTCCACTGGGGCGGGACTACTGCTGTAGTACAGGGGGCGGGTCACGGGTGGAGCACTGACCACTGTACCAATCAGAGAAGAGAAAAGTCGCTTTACATAGCCATGCGACACATACAACCGAATAAAATGAACTGCTAATCACCTGTGGGTATCTGTCCACCTGATAAACGGACCATGAAGTCTTCACTCCAGATGGGTGAATTATGACTATAAACCTCTTCCTCAAGCATAGACAAAAACCTGCGCACAACACACACACATTCACATACACATAATATAGACCTGTTATTCGTGGAGGTTTCTGTCTGTGTGGTTGTGTGCTTACTTGGGGAAATGTGTGAGAATGAGAGTACGTTTCTCAGGTGGTAGTTTGTCTTTCTCCTGCCTGGCCTGTTCCAGCAGCTGCTTCCTCATTACAGTGAACACAGAGCGCAGAAAAGTGCGGCCAAAAATCTGTGTGGCCTCATACCGAGGCAGACTGTCACAGAACTGGGGCACGTTACAATAACACAGCCACCTGCAACACGAACACAAAGAAGACCAGAAATATGTATTTTTACCTTTCCTTTAGTGTGTAATATAGCTTTCTGTGCATGCAAATGATTTGCAAAGTTACAAAGGGAGATAATCTCTCCAAAAGAAAACACTTCATGCAAATGTATTCTAGCAGTCCCAAGTAAATTTATGACCTGTAGTTTAGCATAATATGGGCACTTTTAAATATAAATATAAATAAGGGCAATTGTTATCTTTAAATGACAATAAGGTATAAAACAGAAGATAAAAATTATGTCTCATTTCTCTCTCTAGGGTGACTCTAAACTCAAAACCTAACCGTCACCTGGTGTAATTGACTTTATAACCAGCCACATCATCATCAGGTGCTCTTTGCCTTCTTTGTGAGGGAGTCTCTAGCTGCCAGTAGTTGATCTGGTTGAGGAACATCTTTGCGAGCTCCACAATGGTTTGCCTTTCCTTAGAAGGCAGGTGGCTAAACTTGTACTGCACAAAGTTGTTCACACCCTGCAACAAAAACAACACATGAAAAAAAAAAATGTATGTGTGACACCAAGAACAAAAGATGTCCGGAATGTTTTTAATAATATCAGAGGTTCCTGTTTCATATGCCTGTTTCAGAATAAAGCCGCTATTGACCTCCTAGGAGATTTAACTGTTTTTGCACCTTTATACTTCCTGATATTGACATTATGTTTGAATGTGATGTGATGAAAAAGTTGACCAAATATTGTTACCAACACTGTTACCATATTCCAGACTGAAGTTGAAGAATGAGACATTGACAAAATCCATACTGATCTTAAATTATTCATTACCTATGGTGATTACAGCCTTGCAAATTAAGCAGCTACCTGTTCAATGCTTGGTTTTTCAAAAGGTGGGCTTTCCAGAGCTTCTACCACCGGCCTTCCCATCTGCAGGATGCATTTCCGTAGCAACTAAGACATTTTCAACAAATATAGGTCGGTAAGACTGACAAATAGTAGCAAATAGAATAAACACAGCAGAATGTAAATATATATTAATATACACTACTGTACAAAAATTTCAGGTCAGTTTTTTAAAAGAAATGAATACTTTTTATTCAGCAACTTATGGACACATTAAATTGATCAAAAGTTACAGTAAAGACATTTATAATGTTACAAACATGAAACTTCAGCTTTGCATTACAGGAATAAATTATATTTTAAAATATATTAAAATAGAAAACACTTCTTTAAAATTGTAATTGTAATAATATTTCAAAATATTAATCTCTTTACTGTATTTTTGATCAAATAAATGCAGCCTTGGTAAGCATAAGAGACTTATTTAAAAAACATTACAAATCATACTGACCCCAGATTTTTGGTAATTACATTAATTGTAAAATATAAACCTTAAGTGATCTATATTTTTAATATGTCCATAACAGGGAGTCATGCACTGAGGTGCACATAAGCACAACAACACAAAAGAACTCACTTTGAACAGAGAAAAGTAAACTTGTTTAGTGTCTGGATCCTCTTCTTTATGGACACATGTGTACAAGTACTCCACATCCAGTACAATTCCAAGCAGTCTGTTCACCTCCTCCTCCGAAACATTCTCTAGGTGTGTCACATGGTCACCTGGCCAGTAAAAAAAAAAAAAAAAAAGAGTACAATTGTGACTTTGTAAGATGCCTTGCCACTGAATCATAAATGGTACAATATAAAACTGTTGACTGTAAGTAATTGATAAAAAAAAACATATCTGAAGCTTATTGCAAAATATTTAAATATGTAATTAGTGTAAATTGTTTTTGTGAAATCATTATCGATTAATGCTGACTCACTGTAGGTCTTTTTTTGAAAGGTTTATAGATTATACTAAACATCCATTTCTCTATGGATGACAGGAATGGGATTTTATCTTCCGGAATTCTACTATTACATAAACAGTCATTACCGAGGGCGTGGCTGCAGCTTCTACACGGCTCCATTAAGTTAACAGCAATTGGCTGCTCAGCCCTGGGCGGGGTTGGAGGGGGCGGAGTTGGTGGTGGGTTTTGACTCTTCCAGCCATTACACTTACAAGCTCCTTCAGCCTGTGTGAGGACGAAACAGATCAGCCACAAAATAAGACACTACTACATTAGGAATATGTTCATACTAATAAAATAAACATGTTGAAGCACTGCACAGAAACCAATAGAATCTTACATTATTTAATTATTATTATTTTATGCATATATCAAAAAATTAATTTCTAGTGTGCATAGAAAATTCCTATCTATGTTTAATCTGTTTTCAATGCTGATGGAGGGCCAAATTACTTAAAATTAAATCATTAAATATATGTTGAAAACATTCCTAAACACACTGGAGTTTGAAAGTTACGCAGCCCCGCACATGACATAGAAAAAATAAATCATCTGTACGATTTACTAATTCATTCCCTCTATGTACTAAAACGTGCACACGATTACTATTTTGTTCCCTCAATTTGCTAAATCATGCGCATAATTTATAAATAAAGGAAACAAAATAGTAAATCGTGCACAAGTTTTAGCTTACAAATTTTTTTCCTGCATGCCATGAGCGGGGCTCCGTAGAAAGTGACGCCCACTATTGTTCAGTGACACACAACTGTAACCCTGCAAAATAAAGTTAAAAGACACAATATGACTGTGCTTAAATGAAAAATCAATTCAAAGATAATGCTAAAATAAAATACAATGAACATTTTTTCACTTATTTTTGGTCCTTAAATAATTTGATGTTTTATTAACAATTGAATTATGTATTAATCGATTTAATTAAATATTTTAACATTTGAGTAATTTGGCCCTCCACACGTTTCGTGTGTGACTGATCTGCCAACAATGAGCAGACAACGCCCCCCAGAAACAGACCCCGCCCTCAGTAACAGTCCACGCCCCTTCAGCAGCTGTCATCCTGTCAAAACAAAGACGCGCCTCTCTCCTCTTGAGTAATCAACTTTAGATTGTGTCTCCCATTCTGGCAGAACTCTCGCACCAAACCACCATGAAACTTTAGTTTGACTTGACAAAATACAATAGAAAAATCTGCGTTCATTGTTAAAAGAAAAAAAATGAATTGACAACCCGCCAAGAGTACCCAATGTTCACGTCATGTTGCCCACTATGGGCAAACACAGCGGTATTATCTCTGCAGATCACGGAAATGATGAGTTTACTGGTGTATTTTTGTTGTGCATTAATCTGAGTGGCTAAAGCACGAAAAAAAAAACACAAGGGAAAAAAATGGAAGACAAAGCAATGGCTTTTTGTGCTGTGCTTGCAAATTCAGGAGTGTGTAAAGTAAGGTAACAGCTAGTTTCAGCTATCAGATAAACGAATAAAAGCGCGTTTTCCATTTGCACTGTAGACGTAAACAATCTTTTTACATCTGTAATGTACCTTGCACGAGGAATATACACCGAGTTTTTCCAGTTTCTTCAGACGCGGGGAGGAGCGGAGCTGCGCCTTCTTGACGGCTATACGTGCAGAACCGACAGCAGCGCCCGAACACTCGGTTCCACCGACTCCTGGCGCAGCCGGAGCCGAGCCCGCCGCGCCCACCGCCGGGGAGCCCTGAGGAATCCCCGCGCTCTCCGACATCGAGCCTGCGTCCGCGCTCCGACTCGAATCGTCGAAGTCCGCCCGCTGTGTTCGCTCTCTCTACCCCTCAACCGCGGGATCAGACATGGCGTTCATCCCTGCTTTTTTATTCGACATTGTAAGTCTACCTTGTCTCCGCTAGGGGAGGCACAAAATGAATATCCCGTTATGATTCAGAGAGGGATACAAATGTCATGTTTCTAAAAGATCCCTTCAAGGTCAAATACATGAAAGGCGTCAGACATTCTTTGTAGAGACATTCTTAAATGACTAGCCCAAAACGTCTCTAAAACCAGCCTGACCAGGCCAAGAAGCCTGGCTCGTTTAAATTATTTTTATTAGCTGAGGTCTGGATGTGATCCCATTGGCATGAATAACATGCTTTTGATACAATCAGGGCCTAGTCCTAATGTCATCTCTGTAATAAACATACTTTAGATCTGCACACCCCTCCAAAAGTTATATGAAAAGGGTTTAAACAATGCTAAAAGAAAATCAACTTCATGTTAAACAGCAGTTGTATGCTTAGGGGCTTGACAGTGTTGCTACTGTTAACTAAAACTATTACAAATTGTTTTAGTAATTGAAATAAACCAGAAAATGAAATTAAATATAAATATGAGATGAAAATCTTATGAAAAATAGAAATTTTGCCATTGCAACTAACTGAAATAATTTTAAGTGAAATACTAAACAATTATTAAAATTAAAGTAAAATAAAAATTAACACAATGTTTAACTATAAAAAATAATAATAAAAATGGCAAAAGCACATTAATTATTAAAACAAAGTAAATTTTTAAATAAACTGAAAATACAAAAATAAAACAATTTATATTTATATAAGTACAAAAATAATGGGATTTAAATATTGATCACCTGTCAACAAAAATAAACACAGGTAATCATAAAACAGACAGGTCTCACTATAAGGAAGTAGGAAAAGACTGTCAAATGAATCTTATCTGCAATCAGCCACAGAATAAAAATCAGTCCTTTATGAGCAAACAAATGTGTTGTGACTCAAGGTACAATTTACTTATTATGGGTCATTATCACAAACAAATGCTATTACACAAGAATCCGCACTGTGATGGGAATTCCACTCAGTGATAAGACTAGAAGTTAATCTGGCCCTCTGAAAACACAATATTATCAATACCATATATAAGAAATTTATTTGATACATTAACGGTAATATTTAGGTAATTGCATTTTTTTTTATCTCAAAGGAGGAACGCTTATATTTTATATATGAAAAAAAGAGACAAAAATTGAATGTAGCAGCGAATTTATGTGGTACCAGTATCCTGAAAGGTAGAAGATGGAGAGAATGTTAAAAGTGTATGTGTTGTCCGATACTGGGAAGAAAAGCAGAAGAACTACTATCATAATCTGTTGATGCGGACACTGTTTAGTGACAAAAACATTTGTGAACATTTTTGTGAAAATTACAAAACAGACCACTAAAGAAAAGTTGTTGTTTTTTTTTTTTTGTTGTTTAATATAAATACATTTTTTTTTATAAGACCACCATTGATTATAATTTAACCATTTGTGAAAAAGAAACATAACTCCAAACCCCTATCAAAGCAATTCTTGGTTACTGTACAATTGTTTGTTTTGTTGTTTTTATTTTTTATTATTATCATCTAACTGCCTATCAAGCATTAGTCCTGCAACAGTAAATGGAAAAGACGAATACATTGCAACACCCTATTTACAGTAAATTATTTATATATATTTATATCACTCTGGCTGTACTTGCAAGAGATAATATCAAGACCAAAAATTAGTGCAAGGCATGGAGTAAGAAACACCTGGGTGAGTTAGAACCAGAAGAATGTGAGCAAAAGAGAGTGACTGGTGCATGTTTGTGAAAGGGAAGTTACTTATCTTGTGGGTAGATTTTTGTTTTTGTTTAAGCCTTTTATGCTGAATGAAAGCACAGCCACATATTCACTCAGTTATAAGACAGTGCCAATAATGCTGACAAAAAAAGTGAAGGCTTGCTAACTGGTGAGAGAATAATAAGGGGGTGGGATCTTGGCTATGTGTGTGTGTTTGTGTGGTTAAGAAGGAGGTGGGCTTTTTGCTGGCGGTGCAGCCTCAGGAAGTGGGCAGTCTGACACTAAACAGAGCCGCTAGGATATCCAGTATCCGAGGGAAAGAGCAGGGAAGTGAGACGGGGTGGAGCAAAGGGTCGGGTAATTTGTCACGTCCTCTCTCACCATGTGTGCCGCTGGATACGTTTAAAACTTTGATTTACCTTTTTCAGGCTTTGTAGTGATACATGCATCCATTATTCTGAAAAGTACATTTCCATAAAACTAAATCATAAAAAAAGATGAAAACAGATTTGAGAAAAAGAAGCGACTGTAGAGTTCTGAACTATGATAGGGCAGGTGAACCCTTGCAGAGGCCCCACCCCTTTCATCCTGGTCAGGCAAATAGCATTCAGAGAATTTTTTTTTGTTTTTGTTTTTTGATGGATATTTGTGATGGCATATATTACAGTTTGGACACAAGGCATGACCTTAAGCATGAATACAGTAAGAAGCCTGGGTCTTTACAGAAAAACAACGAAACAAAAACACTGCAGATACATGGGCGGGGCAGAGCTTTTGTTACAGCATAAGAGAGTTGTGGAAAATGGGGAAAGCGGAGGCATTTCATTAGTTAGTCAAAAACCAAGTTGGAGGGCGGGACCTTGCGTTAGTTGTTGCGGTAACAGAGTTTGGTGAGGGGGGATTTGTTTTGCGTTAGTTGCTGCAGCAGGGGGCCTTAGTGGGTTGGGCTGTCTCTGTGAGGTCCACGCCCCTACTCCGCCCACTGCTGACTCCGGCAGCTTGGGGCTCATTCTTAGGCAACCTTTTCGCTAAAGAGAAAAGAAAAAAAAGAAATTAACACTATGTTGCAGACTTTATCTGATAAAAAAAAAAAATACAGTAATATTTGAAATATTATTACAGTTTAAAATAACTCTTTTCTACTTTAATATATTTTAAAACAAAATTTATTCCTGTGATGGCAAAGCTGTATTTTCACATGATGCTTCAGAAATCATTCTAATATGATGATTTGGTGCTCCAGAAACATGTTTCATTATTATCAAAGTTTCTGACTCAACATAAATTTTAAAATCTAATAATTAATAAAACACCTGAGCACCAAAGCATCACAAAGAATACAAAATCTTATAAATACTTGAAATCATCACTGTTAGGTTTTTCTATGAGGTATAAACTTACCAATGGCCATGAAGATCTCATTGACATTCATGGAAGTCTTTGCTGATGTCTCCATGAACAGCAAACTGTTGTCATCTGCATAAGACTGAGCATCCTGTAGAAATAAAATGGCTCAGGTGAGGGAGACAGCAATGGTCAGATAGATATATATATATATATATATATATATATATATATATATATATATATATATATATATATATATAAATAAAAGTCATGTATACCTGGAAGTCCACAGCTCTCTTGTTGGCCAGGTCAGCCTTGTTCCCAGACAGTGCGATGACAATATTTGGACTGGCCTGCCTCTGAAGCTCCTTAACCCAGTTCTTTGCTCTTGCAAATGACTCCTTTAAGGGGAAGAAAACAAATGGCTCAATAACAGTAGGAGAGATGAGAAATGCGACAATAATTGGTCATAAAACACAACTGTTCGTTCATATAGTGCTTGAGAAACAAATCTACTCACTTCATTGGTGATGTCATATACTACAATGGCAGCCTGGGCACCTCTATAGTACATGGGGGCCAAACTGTGGTAGCGCTCCTGTCCGGCTGTGTCCCAAATCTCAAACTTTACCGTTGTGTCATCTAAGCACACCGTCTGTGTAAGGAAGGCCGCTAGAAGCAAAAGAGAAAGAGTCAATTGAGAACATGTTTAAACAGGTACACATAAATTTAAAAACAAAAATCCCCTACCTCCTATTGTGCTTTCCTGAAACTCATGAAACTGCCCCTTGACGAAGCGCAGTACGAGGCTGGACTTTCCCACAGCTGATTCTCCTAACAACACCAGTTTAAACTGGCAGATCTTATTGCCCGCGTTGGACCCGTTGGGGCGTGTTGCTCCTCCCCTATTGGCCATGGCAGTCGTCAATCACCCCGTCTCCTTTAAGTGGTCACACACACACTGAGAGCTGTCCCAGTACTGGCTGCACAGGACAACATGTAACCAAAAAAGAGAAATGAAAAAGAGCACTTTCATGTTGACTATAGACAAAGATCTTTTCTTTCTTCTCTTTTTCTCTATTCAGAGCTCTCAAACAGGGAATCGCTCATCTTGGCTACAGCGATAACGGCTAGTAACTCAAATGCTATTTTTGGTTTTTGAGATATGCACGTTTAGACTAAAAACACTGGATTATACAAAAATTATTTGATTTACACATCTTGGTCTATGACAACTACACTGCCAATTACACTGTTTTGCTTCACGATATAATAAATTCACTATAGAATTTCTTTGACTATTAATGGCTAAGGATTATTGCAAAACAATGACAAAAACATGACAAAAACAATAAATAACAAAAATCATACAATTATAACAAAAAGCTATATAAGACATTTAAGGTTACAGTAGACAAAAAAAAACAAAAAAAACAAATACATTTAGGTGATACTTTTTTTAAATACATCAGCTGTCATCCATTTAAATTAAAAACAGTCCAACAAAAGTTTGGTAAGGATTATTAAAAATCATTCTGTTTAAGAATGATCTAATCATTCAAGACTGAAACAGTTTTATAAATTCAATGACAAAAATTGATTCAAATGACTCAAAATAATTATTCAATAATACAGTTAAAACATTTTATTATGACTGCAGTTTTAGGAGGTAATTTAAAATAAAAGAAAAGTCGCTTATTAAGATGACAAACAATATTTTAAAGTAAACACAATGTATCACAATTTTCACAAAAGTTTTAAGCAGCACAAATGTTTTCAACATGTATAAGAAGATGAAATGAGAATTAATTTCTGAAGACTGGAGCATTCAGCTCTACATTCAGCACTGTAACCACAGGAATGAATTACATTTTAAAATATATTCAAATAAATGATGAAATATATTCCAAATATTGCTACAGATTGTAATCATGCATCAAAAACAAAGAAAACAATTGTTGGATTGAACATAATTTAACATTGCTGAAAATCCTTGCAGAAATAAATGTCTGTATTCATAGTAACCCATTCAAGCACAGAATGTCCTGAGTAAGCAGTCAAAACAAGCATGCTCATTTTGCCCAATCCAACAATTCAGCAGCTGGGGAAACATCATGTCACTTCCCAATGAAGTAACTCAGCCTTCGGAGAACTACACATACCTGAGATACAATACCAGAGATACAGGCATCAACTCAAATGACAATAACAGAACTCAAGGAATCTGATAGACATTTACTGTGGCAGTCACCTCAAGGCTTAAAACAGCAGGGAAAACACTGCACAGTTACTGCTGTTGTGAAATAGGAGAACATAAAAACAGATCCCTGATGCTCGTGTGGCGTTGCATCATCATAAGCTGATCTTTCTATAAGAGAAACCAAGATCTGCTTTGACACTCGCATCAAAATCAACAACAGGATCTCTATCTGCATAACAGGACATAAACCAACTCCTTAAGACGCAAGCCTGGTATGTCTGGTTTAAGACGCAAAGCATGCCAAATCTGCTGTTTTCATCCATTTGGTATGTATAGCAGCTGATACAACAACCACATTTGTCTTTTCACATTTTCTCAGAGTGCAGTGGCAATGCTTGCATACAAAATTCCAAAAGCGAAACAAAAAGCACAGCTTATGAAACGAGTCACTGCATTGCAAAAGCCAGATCACCTGTGAGAGGTTTTACTCAACTGCTGCTGGTCAGATTGTGGTCTCATTATGTCACAATAACAGGCCTAACAAAAACCAACCTGTGATTTCTGTTTAAAGTTGACACAAAGTCATCCTGCCCATGAATCATTTACCCAAAATAAAGCTGTATTATCACCACTACAGCACTCTGTAACCCCAAAGAAGAGCAAGACGACATTGGTTAGACTTAAGTTCACCTAACTAAACAATTCCTCTATTTTTCAACACCCCTGATCCTCAAGCCAAGGGACAAGCTGTCTTGTTCCTTACAAAGACAGCCCACATCAGGTCAGATGCCAAGTCTGTTAAACTACAGTGATCGGTCATATACCTATGAGAATCAGATAATAACGACGAAATAATAAACTGATAAGCACCTTCAGTTTACCTCCAGCATTCCCACCCTGTTTGGACCCAAACTGCATTCCGACATAAGCATCAGCAAAGCACACCACTATAAATACAGATTCGCGCTTCTAAGGGAACAAAACCGTGTATAATGTATATATTAGGATGAAGAGTTCAGGTTTGATGACTTACGGAGGCTGAATAAGGACAAGGGGCCTGTAACATTTTTGACGAAATCTAGCAAGCTAAAGTGGCTAACTAGCTTGAGGGATACGCCAGAGCAGAAAACGGCACATTCAACGGAGGTATTCTGTGTATTTTTACCTGAATGTCAGCCGACAGGTTGCGGAAACTGATTTCCGACGACGGAGTGCTCAAATTTTCTAGAGGTTTTCCTTCTTATTGGGGTCAGTTAGTGGGAATTTTACCAACCCCGATCAAGTCTCCTCCTTTCTTTTCTCTCTCGCAACTTCCCCTTTAGAACCAAAACACAAACAAGCGTTTCCGCCCCTCGTGCCACGTCAGATGACACTTCCGCCCTGCAATGACGTGCTTCCTCCGAGTGAAACATCCTCGGGGGATATTGGTTTCTCATACACCTAGCTTACAGCTTGTCTTACACTATTTGCTATTATAGAGCTATGATGTTTATGGTAACTTCACTGTATCTATCCGTCTGTCTGTCTGTCTTTACTTTTACATTATCTATCTATCTATCTATCTATCTATCTAGAAACATTCATTCTCTCATGCAGTTACAATGTCTATCAACAGATGGCGCAAGGAAGCTGTTTTAGTCAAAGATTCTGCTTTAAATTGTCTGGAGAAAACAGTCAGTCATTTCAGATGTTTTGGCAAAAAAAACTGTTGTTTTTTGAAAACCACTATTGTTTTCGTTTTAAATTACTTCAGAAATGTGATTAATTTCACATTCTCTTAGATCTACTTTCTTAACAAAACATTTAACTTTTACACAAAATAACAAACCAATCTAGCAATTATTTATCAGTGATATAAGAAGATCTGTCTTAAACCTAAATAAATTATCAGCTGGTTCTAAAGATCACTGATATTTTGCTTTAATTGCTGGAACGAATATTTTGGGGGAGACAGACAGTTAGTGTTCATTATGGCTCGCAGAGTAAACTTTAATTGTCCTTTAAAATGAGATGACACACACACATGACCCCCTGACATAGCACTGTATGTAGCATAAATAATAGACTGGAATGGTTTGGGACAAAAATGAAGATGAATCGGACTACAATGTAATTGGTTCCATGTGTCAAGCAGGGGACAGTCCCCAATGGATCATGGGCAGAAGTGTCATATACAGTAGGTGTTGAATGATCTAAAGGGTTTCGTCGCCATAATTGAGGCAATTCATCAGATAATTAATCAATGAGCATAGAAAATGCTGAATTTGCTGTTATCAATTCTAGGATTTCATGCAACTGCTCAGCTTGATTTAGACCTTGCTTTTTGTAGATTCCAGGTTACAAATTCTTGTTTCTATGTTAATCCTGTCATGTAATTGTCTACTTACTTAATTTATTTTGGTAGTAGCATTTGTAATATTCTGGTTATATACTAAGTTTATTTTTGGCATGTCAAACCACTCTTCAAAATCTGACAGTGCATAAATGATTATGCTGATTTTCAGTAGTTTGTCAAACACTAGCAATCTATTTCTTTTCTGTTACATTTCTTTTCCTGGAAGAGAAAGGTCAATGTTCAGATCTCATCTGCTGCGTTTGTGACCCTCTGTGTAACAATTACAAGAGTTTGCTGTTGTAATTGCAGCCACTGTGGGGCTGAAGTAAGCTGCAATAATTGGTCTCAAAAGAATATAGACCTCCTTTGAATATAATGCAATGCGATATCAAATATGATATTATTGCAATGCCTGGAGGTATTCTGTCAATGAGACTGAAAATTTTTTTTTTTTCGTATTTTGCTGTAGGGCACAAAACTGCATATGGATCAGATTATTCAGTTATTATAAAAATATATTATATATCCAGGCCTTCGTCATTTTTCAGTAAGTGTCAGCAATAAATGATAAATAAAAAGTTAGTTATTCTTTGAGGCATATTAATAAAATCATTTGTAAAGTAAAGTAAATTGTGAATTAAATAATAATAAAAAATGTTTTACATTTAATCAATATAAAAAGTTATTGAACAAGGTTTTTGCTCATCAGGATTTAAGCAATCATTTCTAATATTGAATATTCATGTGTACACAATAAGGATATCAGATACAACAGAGCTGCTTCTGTATCTCAGAAAAATTATGACATGCTAATTTTTAGTAACCTTTCCCTTTTAGAACAAGTATGCTATGTATTGTACTGTACTAGCCAATTCCATTTGAATATAAAAATAGGTGTGAAAATAGGAGTTCATCCTTGAGGATTTGTGCAGATGATGTTTTTCATCATGCTTCATGGTGTTATATATTCATGTATTCCTCTGACAGGTAGTTCATAAGACCTGTGTGAGACATGAAGTACATTATCCTATTAAAATTCAGCATGAAGGAATTACATGCCGAGACCACCGAACAAATGAGACACATGGTCATGCAGGTCCTTTTGTTCTTCCTCTTCATCTTCCTCTTCCTCTCTTTTTTGCTTTCATTCACACAAAGCGCTTCAGTTGAAGAATATTTCTTATATGCCTCTGTGGCATACAGAAAATAAACATTCTGTATTGGCATCTACAACCAAGATGAACCATTAATAGAAAAGTTCACCCAAAAATGAATTTGCAGAAAATGTATTCACTCGAGTTTGTCTTCATTGGAAGAGATTTGGAGAAATTTAGCATTACATTATTGCCCACCAATGAATGCTTTACAGTGAATGGGTGCCGTCAGAATGAGAGACCAAACAACTAATAAATTCACTGAAAGGTTCTTTGAGGAACCAAAAATGGTTCTTCTATAGCATCACTGCAAAAATAAATAAATAAAATAAAATAAAAAACCTTTTGGCACTTTTATTTTTAAGAGTGTATAGTACGACATTGCACATACAAAAAGCTTAGCCAGGTTCAAATCACTTTACAAATTAAATTAAATTAAATTAAATTAAATTAATGCAATTAGCAGACGCTTTTATCCAAAGCGACTTACAGTGCATTCAGGCTATCAATTTTTACCTACATTGTGTTCCCGGGGAATCAAACTCCCAACCTTGCGCTTTGTAACGCAATGCTCTACCACTTGAGGTACAGGAGCACTATTAGCCACATGACAGTTTTGAAAGTGTCTTGTGTTTCGAGAATAAATCAGATCAGAGAACTGTGACAATGTTTTCAGCTTGCCCAGAATAATGGGCAGGAGACCAGAACCAGGTTTTTTCATAGCCTCTCTCTCCCTCATCAGAAAGCATCACATCAGTGTTCTGCCCTCTAAACAGCTGACGCCAGCACCAGAAAACTCTTTTTGATTCTTTACTGCTGGTTTTCTATTTTGTGTACACACACCAAAAGCATCCTCTTCAAACAAATCCCTAAAAGAATTCCAATAATGTGGAACCCCAAATGTAATAATATCTGAATTATAAAGGAAATTCCAGAAAAGGCCAGTTTAATTTGATATTTTTTGGATATATGAAATCTATTTAAATCTATTAAAAATATTTATTTTGTACTTATTCATTCAAGGTTTACATTTTGTCAGAAAAAAATGACTTTTTTAAAGCCAATATGAACTGAAGTGGCAAGCTTCAAATGTTCCTTTTGACCTTGACTTGGTTTGATGGTTTAACCTTGAGGATTTAAAAAATGAAAAGCGGCTGACAAATCGCTCTCCCTGAGGTCCCTTAAGCTATTTGAGACCAACTACACTAGTCACAAATCATTTATGAATACATCCAGAAGTGAATTCGTGCTGTGCTAGTACTTCAGGCCTCAGCAACTCAAGACGTAGGTCTATACAGGTGTTTTGTTGATGTGCTTGTTATGCAACACTTCTGTCTACTGACACAGGCCATTTTCTGACTGTCCCTCCTCCGTTTAACCTTTCTATACAGCTCCCAGAGACGTTTGTGATTCTCGATATCTCCACCAACCAGGAGAGAACGTGTCTTTGTACACAACTTCCCATTTTAATGTGCTCTTAAACGGCTTTTCATATCATTCAAGCAGCGAGTGGCTCCTTCTGCCCCCAGACACTTGAAAAGGAAAAGGATGACACAAGACAGCCTGGCTTTCTGCACCACGAGCAAAAAAATAAAAATAAAAAAAAGGTCTTGTCCAAAAAAACTCTTCAGCGAAGACGGCGACAGCAGCGGTGATGATGCTAGAGCCAATTTAGCTCTCCCGCTGGAGCCCTTGAGCTCAAAGGAGGGGTGCTGAGGTGATTGACGAGCAAAGCCCAGACCGCGCGCCGCCTTAACAATCGCACAAGACGCTCACGAAGCAATTTCTGCACTGCCAGAGTCCATACGAGCTGAGTTTCTCAAAACGTGCCAGGGTGTTATAGAAAGTCTGCATGGAGATTGAGCAGATAACATGTGAGCATCACAGCATACGTCGGCTATTGTCAAAGGAAATTCGTATCCATTTAATATTGATACAAGTGTGTTACATTTATTATCTATCTATCTGTCTGTCTATCTATCTTACACAGTGTATATATACACTACTGTGCAAAAGTCTTAGGCATGTTAGTATTTTCACCCCAAAGAATGGTGTTCGGACAGTTATTTATATCTTTTGCTGTAGTGTGTCAGTAGGATATATCAATTTACATTTCCAAACATTCCTTTTGCCATTAATTGTAATAATCCAATTTTTTTTTCTATGCACGAGGAGTCTGACAGCAGCCAATGCTCCACGCAGAGGTCTGATCTTACCGTCATCCAGTCTGTCTGGAATGACATGAAGAAACAGAACAAACTGAGACAGACTACATCCAGAAGAAATGTGGCAATGTCTCCAAGATGCTTGAAGAAACTTACCGGCAAAGCTACAGTACTATGAAAAGTTTTAGGCACTTGTGTAAAAATGCTGGAAACTGAGAATGTTTTCACAAATAATCTGTCATAAATAGATTTGTTTTATCGATGTTGCTACAGTTCTTCTGGATTTAGTCTGTCTCAGTTTGTTCTGATTCTTTGTGTCATTCCAGACAGACTGGATGATGGTGAGATCAGACCTCTGTGTGGAGAACTGGCTATTGTCAGAGTCCTTGTGCATACAAAAATTTCACTGGATTATTACAGTTAATGGCAAAAGGAATGTTATTTCCTACTGACACACTACAGCAAAAGATAGAAATAACAGGCTTAAAACCAGTTGGGTGTTTTTTTGTTGGTGAAAATACTAATAGCCTAAGACTTTTGCACAGTACTCTTTATATATATATATATATATATATATTAAACACTGTGTATATACCGTACATTGTTTGCCTGTGTAAAAGAACACAGTCAAAAGATTACATGTAGGTATATTTATGCATATATATTTATGTAAATAAATGAAAATGTTCACTTGACTCTGTTGACTATAGGAACCACCGCAATTCATCTCCCCTTATAGGACTGGATCAGGTCGAACAGCGATGGATTCACTCTGTGTCATCTCTGAACAATGAGACCTCTCGCTCCATCTGACAGCTCCGAGGAAACACGGGTGGTTAAAGCAGCCGGCCAACACGGGAGAATCACTTCAACTGCTGAAAGCCATTGATCTTCTCCAGCTCCTCTCCCTCCTGATGAGGAGCGAGGAGCTCTCCAGAGAAGCACATTTTCACAGTCATTCATCACCTGCAACGTTAAAGTGTTACACGTGAACACGCACAAGCCAACGTTTGTACATTTGCGCATGCATAAATGCAGTCATTCCAAAAAATAAATCCAGGACAGCACATATTTAAAAGCTGCAGTAAGCATTTTTGAAACACTATGCATAAAATTGCTCTTCAACCTGACAGATGTCATTTAAACAGCAGTCCTGAGAAAAATGAAAAATTGGCTCTGTGACAGCCTTAGGCTCTATAACAGAAAAAAGAACATAGTTTTCGCATACTATGCATTATTCTATATGTAATGCAGGCGTAGTGCACAAGCATCCCAAATGGAAAACTTTAAAAACCAACTAAAATCAAAACTGACCCTATTTACTTAGTGAAGTTATTCATCTTGTGGTGAACAGTTCATCCATGCAAGTTAATCCACAGAAAGAAAACTGTCTTCATAATCTTTAAAAAAAAAAATCTGAACATTTGCGTTCCCTCCAGAATGGCATTTTTATCTCTGATGATGTCAGTTGGGAATAACAAGCTCCGCCCTCTAATCATTATTCCATTTCACTTGGAAATACATCACAATACTGAAGTAAAATTGGTCACAACTTCTGTTCATATAGACTTTAAGGCCCTCTCCCAAATGGCTCCTTAAAGGGATAGTTCACCCAAAAATGAAAATTATGTCATTAATGACTCACCCTCATGTCGTTCCAAACCCGTGAGACCTCCGTTCATCTTCAGAACACAGTTTAAGATATTTTAGATTTAGTCCGAGAGCTTTCTGTTCCTCCATTGAAAATGTATGTACGGTATACTGTCCACGTCCAGAAAGGTAATAAAAACATCTTCAAAGTAGTCCATGTGACATCAGAGGGTCCGTTAGAATTTGTTGAAGCATCGAAAATACATTTTGGTCCAAAAATATCAAAAACTACGACTTTATTCAGCATTGACTTCTCTCCCGGGTCTGTTGTGAGCGCGTTCACAGCACTGCAGTTTAGTGATATCCGGTTCGCGAAAGAATCACTCGATGTAACCGGATCTTCTTGAGCCAGTTCACCAAATCGAACTGAATCGTTTGAAACGGTTCGCGTCTCCAATAAGCATTAATCCACAAATGACTTAAGCTGTTAACTTTTTTAACATGGCTGACACTCGCTCTGAGTTCAAATAAACCAATATCCCGGAGTAATTCATTTACTCAAACAGTAAATTCTAACGGACCCTCTGATGTCACATGGACTACTTTGAAGATGTTTTTATTACCTTTCTGGACGTGGACAGTATACCGTACATACATTCTCAATGGAGGAACAGAAAGCTCCTGGACTAAATCTAAAATATCTTAAACTGTGTTCTGAAGATGAACGGAGGTCTCACGTGTTTGGAACGACATGAGGGAGAGTCATTAATGACATAATTTTCGTTTTTGGGTGAACTATCCCTTTAAGCCCTCATGGTCTTCCCTTCAAGTCCATGCTTTCGTAACATTGTAAAGAGGGTTCATAGTAGCTACATAGCATCGGCATTTGCGAGCACCCTTCTAACCCAAAGTATACTTTGTACACTAAGTTATGCATTTTAGAGAAAGTGCTAACACTGGACAAAGATACAGAGGGGAAAACTTTCTGTTTGTGCACCCAGTCAAATGAGAAATAGGGTATGATTTCAGCTGTATGCATATCCTAAGTGCTTGTGTCAAAACTGAAGTATACTTTGGGCTTTAATGGAAATGCGCATGCAGTTGTAAGTTCAGCAAGTGCACATGAAGAGCCATCTGGGACAGGGCCTGTAGCACACAACATGGCAGCATTCCCTAGTGTGTGTGTGTGTGTGTGTGTGTGTGTGTGTGTGTGTGTGTGTGTGTGTGTGTGTGTAACATCAAATGTTAGGATTAAGTAAAAAAAAAAACCTACAAAACTAACATTTTCAATTTGAGCTGATATTCCCCTCTTAAATTCAGCATGAAGGTTACTATAGACACAGCCAAGTGTTTGGGAAATCTGTTCGTCATTAGTTGTACAGGTTGATAATACGGTGAAATCCTGTTGTGACCTATAGGACTGGCAAAAACTCCAGAAAGGATCAAATAAGCACCATAAAAGTTCATTTGACATGGTGCACAGTCTCCTTGAGCCATACAATAGCTTTGAGAGAGAAACCTATTGAAATTGTCCTTTCAATAAAACTCTTTGGCGCCCTCTGCGTTTACTGTTATATCTCAATCACTTGAGTGCATATCCTACAGAGCCCCAAAGGGGACCAACAATAGAAAAAATGTACGTTCTCTAACATAAGTATTATTTAAAAAAAAAAAAAATGCAATAAAAAGTCTTGAGCACACAAAAGCACTGAAATAGTTTAAGTAGAATAGTTTCATAATTATTTTCATCACAAAAGGTTTTGCAAGTGAAGGCAAAGTTTCTTGGGGGAACGCAAAAGCTTTGACATAAATTTTCCTCTACTCTCATTTTGTTTTTTTGTACCATCACCATGTCCCTTTAGGGGCCACATAATATTAAAACTAGATATTAAAACATGCTTGAGTCAGATTTGGAACAACAACATATGGGTAAAATGATCAGAATTTAATGGACTATTTTTCTTATTCTTATATAGCTCTCATTGGTGAAATTACTGTTGCTGCATTATGAAAAATATTGATATGACCCCATTGCTTTGACAGTTTTGTCATCCTTACTGTCATGTTTCATGATATTAAGAGTTTTGACCTTGTTCCAAATACATTAATGAGCACATATCTAATGCGCCTGACTGAGACGGCTGCATTAAACTACCGTGGTTCTTTTCTGTAAGTGCGTGTGTTCATTTGAATGGAAGAGCTGTATTGTACACATTAATGGATGGGCAAAGTGATGAATAGCCAGTGTATTTGGGTCAGGGCTATCAGAAAATAGTGAATAGCGTCATTGTTCACATCAGAATGCACATAGACACACACACACACACACACACACACACACACACACACACACAGAAAATCAGTTGCTTGCAGAGAAACACTATGAAGGTGAACAAAAGTTCCACCTACACTCTCCGCATAGCCAGTATCCTTTTATCTTATTGAACTATAAATTTCTTTCTGGCTCAGCTTTTTCCAAGGTATTTTTTTTTTGTACTGCCATCTCTATCCCTGCACTGTCACCCATAGCCACACATCTCTAATACTCATCCTGTGAACTGTTTTTTTTTTTTTTTGTCTGCTGTTCAGGTACAGCCTTTGAGTAGGATAATGGCTGCTCAGCATGTAAAGTGCTGTACCTGCAGGAAAAAAAATGCTTTAGAGTCTAGTTAAATAAGGATGAAGTGCAGAAGTGAATGTTTCGATACAGAGAAAGAAACACCTCACGCACTCTTTCACATCAACCTCAGGACATTGTTAAGGAGCATGAAACGCTGTTCACAACACTTTTAAATTAAATTATGTATTTTTGAGTGAAAAGAGACAAAATGTATGGCAGGACTTTCCTATCATACTTTGATTCGATTTTGAAAAAATGGGCAAGAAGTTTTGCCAAGACAGTGTCGGTGCACAAGCAGGCCAGAAGGGGCCACTACGGCCCTTACCAATTTCTGCTGTGGGGGACACCACTCAACGCAATACAGTAAAACCATGATTTTGTGTAAAATAACAGTTACATATTAATATATTTTAATAAGTAATTTATTTCTGTGATGGCAAGGCTGATTATTTACTAGCCATTACCGAAACACGTGATCCAGAAATCGTATGCTGATTTGTTGCTCAAAAAACATTTTTCTTTCTTATTATTAATGCTGAAAACAGTTGCCGTTTAATAATTTTGTGAAAACCATGATAGCTGTATTTTTTTCACTATTCTTTGACGAATAGAAAGTTTAAAATAACTGATTTCTTTCAAAAATAAATGTTTTGTTACATTATAAATTTGTTTACTGTCACTTTTGATTAATTCAATGTGTCCTTGCTTATTAAAATAAAAAAGAAGGAAAAAAGCTGCAGGGCCTAGCCTATATAGGCCTATGTTAAAAATTCCCAACATTAATGCAACAATCGCCTCAAACTCCTGTAGTTTACTTTCATCAGTCTCCTCTTTCTTGTCTCTTGCATCATACATTTATCACCCAGCTTCCTATTTTTCCGCTGTTATTTTCCTCTGTCTCACTCCCTCCTCATCTCTTTCCACCTACCTTACTTCATCTCTTCTCCATTTGTTTCAGTTTACAGTTGTTCCAGTTACCATGGAGACCTGTCAACACGCGGTATTCTCCTCAGATGAACCGCGGCTGTGGCGACAAAAAAAGCACGCACTGGTGGCGTCTGGCATGCGTGCCAGGCTACGTTCCCTGCTTACATTCAAGACATCTGTCACACGCCGGCAGAGTGACAAATCACAACAAGGAGATGTGACAAATGCACACACGCAAACATACAAACACGCTCTAAACATGACCTTTCAATAACTCCGCAAAGTACATATAGTAGAGGAGACTGAAAGCAATTGTACCACGTTTGATTTTTTTAAAATATCTATTGTATCTCTTGGTTGTTAAAATTTAAATTTAAATGAAAATGTTCTGGCTTTTTTTCAACGTGTTACTACAAACTATAGTTTTAAAGCCATCTGTGCTAATCTGCTCATAAATACCATTGACAAAATACACTCATTGAAAAAAAAAGACAAAATGCAGATAAACATGTTTATAATTACACTACTACTTTTCTGGGAAAACAACACAAATATATTGATGACTCATCCTGCACTGCACTGATTTTTGTCCAATCAGATGCTCTTTAGAATGACAATGCCCCTCCCCCTGGAATAGAATAAAGGCTGTCACATTTACAGTTGTTCTGCAAATTTCTGCTGGCAAATTTGTATTTTTTCTTTATACATTAGTACACTATTGACAATAGATAATGGACTTTTTTGCCTGCAAAATTTTGCTAATTTGGCCAAACTTTGCAAATCATGATTTATGGTTTTGATGTAAGTGTTGGCTATAGAAATCTCTTGTCCCACGTAAACCTAATTACATAACTTAAACGCAATTTCATATAGTTATCAACAGGCACTAAAATGTATAAGTATGTTAATACTCCTGACTATTCAATATTAAGATCTAGACTTTCATATTAATGTTACTTAATTTTTCTTTATACCAAATGATGATATATTTTAAGTAGTTTGTGAGTTATGAAAGAAAATATTACCATATATAGTAGCTTATTGACATGTTAAACATCACAATTGGGGAAAAGGTCATAGGCGGTGATTTTAACTTGGCGTCAGCCTCTCCAATGATAAACATCTGCGGCAGAACAACAGTAGGAAACATGGACAATACATCTGCATTAATCCAATAGCTGCAGTCATTTATTTGCATTACAGGTTTTTCTCTAATAATATCAAAACAAAAAGAATTTAAATAACGTGATTACATTCCTAGTAGTATTGGAGATAGGAGAGTTTCACAAAGCCATCGAGACTGTGAGAGAGCTGCATCGAGAATCATCCTTGCATTGGAATATGATTCCCACAATCCCTCCAGTTGCATTGCATCCATTCCCAGCAGTCTTTTCACAATTCCAGAAGATTTCCTCTGTTTTAGAGGTATAAAAATACACCTTTAGTTGAGATACATTCATAGAAATATAAAAATGTAAACCCCTATGCTCAAGCTTGGCATCGCTGTCCTGTGACTGGCAGAGGGATGGAAAGGTGGAGTTCTGCAGGAAGGGGCAAGAAGACAGTCTGTCCTGAATTGTGGGAGGAAATATCAAGCTGACTCAAGGCAGTGATGAAGACTTTTGGGGGCCGGTTTAGATTATATACAATAAACATACTTTTTAAAAAAGTCCAAAAATGTCATGTTATTATACCTGAAACATTAAGTAGAATAAATATGGTATTGGCTATATCAGTCACCCTTAACAGCGACAAGGAAATATAAAGTCTGACATGCAGTTTTCCAATAGGGATAAAAGTGACAGGATGATGAGATAGACATGCACCCAATAATCCAGACTGAAAAGCTTTCATGTAGGCTAAACACCTTAATCGATCAGATTGAGCTCAATCCCATGAAATTTCAATCGGATTGAAAGGGGTGGTTTATTCCTTTTCTAGCATGACTGAGAGTGCATGTAAACACTCTATCGGATTGAAAACCGGAATGGAAAGGACTGCGCATGTGCAATAATAGCAAAGACACATGACGCGTAGAACGAACTGTTCTTCCTGTTGAATAAAGTGTTGATGAGTGTCCTGTCATTATAAAACTCTCCTTTCACTCAGCGTTTTTACTCTGTGATAAATATAAGGAGCACGGCACAGCAGTTTATATGCTCATTGTCTATAAATTGTGACCAGCAATTGGTAAATATTCATTCTGCTTTTTAAAACAGTTAAAGAAACAGTGTAGGAGAATGGTTATTAAACTGAAACTACAAAGACTAATCCAAAACTAACAATGACAGAGTAGAACTTCTGAAAATGAAATTATACAGAATAAAATAAACAAGAAAACTAAAACAAAAAATGGGAGTGAATAAACGATGAAACGTTGAAAACAATGAAACAAAAAATAATAATAGGCTAATAATAATCAAAATAAACCAAAATACATACAAAACTAAAACAACTACAATGGCAACAGACAGACCATATGAAACTATAAAAACTAAAACTGATCCAAAACTGACAATGATAAAGTTACTAATGAAAACTAAGCTAAAATGAGAAGTCAAGTAAAAAAAAAAAATTGAAATAACCCTGCATCAACCAGCATAAAACTTGGCTCAATGTGTCTTGACAAAATAAGCAAAAACAAATGAGAATAGGCAGCTTCAGTGGAAGAGAGGATTTTTACTACATTCAATATCTGTCTATTCGCGTCCTCACATGAAAGGACAACTTAGAACAAGTGTTTTGGGGTCTGAAAGGATGTTTTTCAATGTACGGAAAATAACTTTTTTCAAATGCTCCACCAAATAGAGTTATACAGTTTTGGAAGGACACTAGGGTCAGTATATAATGACACATTACTCATATCTGAGTGAAGCATCCCTCTAAAATGAATGACTAAGTAAGGTCAATGGCGAAAACTGGAGTAGGAGGTTTGCAATATGTTCCCAGATTCAGACAAAGTGAAATGGGTGGAAAGTGAGCAGAGAAAAGAGAAAGAGAAAGAGAGGGAGACAGGCAAAGCAGACAGACCACATTTGCGCCAAGGAGTGACGAAATGACAGCAGGGGCCACTTTGCCACCGGCAACCAATCCCCCAAGACCAGTCCTAAAGAGCAAGCAAACAGAAACCCCCCTTCCACATGTCAATTCAACTTATACTAATTATAAACTCTGCCGTTTGAGCATCCCACCCCCATCCCTCCTGCCCCAGATCCCATTCCTTCAGAAACCTCTGCCACAAATACCCCTTTAGTATATGGCTACAGTATTATAAGCCTGTTTCCCCCCAAATGCACTCGCACGCATACTCAAGCACATGCACTTGCATACAGCACCCGCACATTGTGTAAGACTCGTCCTGCTGTTTCTCCCTCCTGCCCTGAGGGCTAAGCAGAGGAGAAAAGAGAGACAGTGTGTGTCAAGATGACCTTCATGCTTCTATGGTGTCTACTGCACAACCCTACATGGCGTCTCTACATCCTACTGCAAGGGGATACTCTCCACCCTCTTCAGAAGTCATGCAAATAAGAATAACACATAGAAAGAAACTAAAGGGATATCCTAGAAAATTTTAGAATGATGCTTTAAACCAAGCATTTGTGCTTTATATTAGTTTAAATGTAAAGCAAACAATCAGTCTTGTCTTGATGAAATTGATAATGAAGGAGTTTACGGGACATTTACACTGCAAGTGATCTGAAGCCACCTGAAGTCATTTCAATTTCTGGTCACATGGGCAGCAAATGACTAACCAGTATTTATTTATTAATAAACTGAATTGGCTTTAATTATAATTTCATGTGAAGTTTTTGTTATTTTTTTATGGGCTTTTTGTCAGGTTCTTTTTCACATTTAGAATATTGCTTTTTTTGTTTATTTTTAGTTTAGTTTAAGTTTTAGTACTGTTGTTATGTACTTGTCATTTTTGTTTTTTATATTAAGAGTTTAGCTTTAATTTACTTTTGTTTTCATTTTAATTTTAGCTGTTAGTTTAAATTAAAATTTTAAATGTTAGTTTTTTTATTTTCATTTTAAAGTTTTATTAACGTTGTTATGCGCTTTTGTCATTTTTATTAGTTTTATTTTTAGTATTAAGAATTTAACTTTAATTTATTCTCATTTTGATATAGTTTTAGTCATTTTAATACTTCAAAATCATTTTATTTCAGTTAGTTGTCAATGCAGCATTTCTAATTTTGTTTACATTTTCATCTAATATTTATATCTCATATTTATATATTTATTCAAGTTCAGCTTTATCTCAATTATCAAAAGAAATTTGTAATAGTTTTAAGTTTAAGTTAGCATCAACAACACTTTTACAAAATTTTAAAAATAACTTAATGCATTATATATGAACACGAATTAAAATATATTCACAAATTAACACTGATGAATAATAAATGCTGTCAAAATTAGTTAATGCAACCAAACATATTAACTAAATTTAAGAAACCTTATTGTAAAGTATTAGCAGTTTCTGTTATTAGCATGGCGTTTGAAAGAGGATGCAGCTTCTCAAAGGCTTTTAGCATGCTGTCATCATGCTGTGAATTAGCATGCAAAAGTCTAACAGTTACCTGTCCCGCATACAACCATAAACCCTAAGTTTCTAAATTCATCCCCTTTAAAACCTCAATGCTACAGTCATCAAAGCACCGCTTTTGTAATGAATTCACAACCTTCAACAATAAATTCCAAGGCAATTACTGTCAAACTTCAGATTGCCCGCTGTGAGCTATATTCCCGTTATTATGCATAATCCATCTTCTTTTTATGGGAGGACTATGGTAGTTTTGTGCAATTAAAGGTTAGTTATTTAGCTTATTTACTGAATATCTGTCAGCTTATTGTTGACAGTTTTTGCTAGTCTGATGAGTATTCAGTGGAAATGACATGACTATTATTAATTATGCAATGCTTATTTAAGACTGACTAGTTGTTTAGACAACCCATCAACTATTTAAGTTGACAGAGCATTTTATAACAAGCAGATACAGTGTATTTTTACACCATACAGGGCTAATCTGACTAAATTAGGGGATAAAGTCAGTTATCAAGCACTGCAAATACTTTTACGCATCTGATTAAAGAGCTGAAGTTCTAATATAAATCAGTCTCTCCAGTCTTCTCCTTTTACAACTCAATCTGTGAAATATATTCCCATCTTTCCAAAATAATTCTTGGATGTACAGTATGTGAAGGAATGTTCCAAGTTGAAAACGAGTTCATTTTCCAAGATGAAAATGAGCTTGATTTTCAATGGGATAGTTAACATCTATCAAGTTTCCTGCTTGTAACTGCAAGTGACAGCAATGTCTCGCAAACGATTCAAGTGTTTTATAGTTGGATGTAATAATAATGTAAACATAAGAGTACATTTTCTCTCAACATGAGAGCCACTGAGGATGCAGTGGGTGTTTTTGATGGTAATGCACCACCAGATACACACACAAAAAAAACGGAAGACGGGTGGAGAGAGCAGTAGCTCATCATTTAAAGAGGAATTTTAACCAAAGTATTTTGCAGACATTTCATGAAGACCCTAAAGCATCATAACAACTTGTGGAAAATGGGCATCTGACATCCCCTTTAACATAGTGGCTGTTTATGCAACTGGCACCTGAAGTTTGGCTTAATATGAACAGTATTTGGACGTATAATGGATGAAGTGAACATGGAATGTGGGTTGAATCTGAATCACAAACAGTTGATTATACTTTTGGTAGGTTAAACTGCTGTTGGAACTCCAACAAGCTTTCCTGATTAGAGATATCCCTTTAGTTTCTTGCATTGAAAGACATGCCGTTAGAGAGATTATCTTAAAAACTGAGATGGTAAACACGTATATCTTCGAAGGAACCATTGCTCCGTGGCTTTGGCAGTGCGTGTACCACTTATCTTATCAGTCCAGTCCTGAGTCCAGGTTAACACGCAGATTCCAGAGGAACTTGTCCATTTTAAAAGTTGACTGCTACAAACCCAGGGACCTGAGATCCTCGCCTTCTCCCAGCGATGACTGTCCAGCTCTGGGTAAAGTTCCAGGGGTGTGTGAGATGTGTTGGTGATGCTGCAGAAGAGGCGTCTCCAGGCTTTGTGAGCGGGTCCGAGCGACTGCGCTGTGTGGAGAAAGGGTAAATAATGGCTCTCTGAATCTGTCTGTATGGAAGGAGGAGGAAACTGTTACGGGAAAGGAACTGGGAGACGTGGTGGGGCAGACCAGCCGCAGTTCTTGTGGTCTAAGCAGATGGGATACAAGTCCTCCGGGACGTATTCCATTGTGTATCGTTGAGGGAAAAGGAGGGCTGGTCCAGGAAGAACCATGGGTCTGGAAGGGGATAGCAGGTGATGGATGTCCCGAGGTAAACGTGGATGTACAGACACCTGGTGTTTGAGAAGAGGCCATCATGGATTCGAGAAGAAAGGCAAGACTCCGCATGACTCGTCCCAGCTCAGCCACCTCTTGTCCAAGAGAGCTCACCTGTAATACATAAACAGGTGTCACATTTTTTTGTGCTTTTGAATCTGGGTGAAAAGTATAAAACCTGAACAAATAAATTTACATTAAATAGAATAACTAATAAACAAATAAATAAATACATCCTAATTTAAATAAAAAAAAGTTGAGAAACATGAAAAACAGCAACATAAAATAAAATATTTCAATAGCACGGACTTGAATGTTTTAAAAACGCGGTTATCTACAACAGTGCTCATACTATGCTAAATAAATGAACTTTTCTGGCTATTCCGAATAAAACTCTTTCAAAAAGTTGATTAGGTTTTATACCTGAAAGGTAATTTCCATTCATAAAGCCAGAGTTACGATTTCTCCAACTGAGTTTTCTAGAAGTGCACTAAAGCTTATAATTATCATGAAGTAACCACTAAATTCAATTAGGATTCCTATAATTACTCTTCATGTGTATCCTTTTGCACTGTCTGTCCTCTACACACCCCCTAATAAGCTCAGAGTCATAATGTTCGTGATGGTCCAGAACATAGCACAGATGATCCAGATTCAGATGGACACCAATTTGGCAGTCACCCTCAGAATCGTGCCAACAAGTGATAATACCAAATAATGAGGGTAATTGGGTAATGATCCATAAATGTCATCAGAGGCAGGGAGGTACAAGACAAACAGGAAGGGACAACAGGAAGAGAGCACTCATCCTCTTGGTGGACTGAATCAAGCATGGATTACAACAAAAGCCTGCTGAGAGGCCGGCTGTCAAATATATATAGTGAGATAGAAGAGACAGAGACAGAGATAGAGAGGAAAAAATGAGGAAGAGGCTCAGCAGCAGGGCGTCCCTCATACGACATCACCTGTCAAAAGCCTCAAGTCAAAGCTGTGGGCTGAAAATCAAGACTGTGGGTTGTCACATGGATTTATACCCACACCAATACTCAGATGAACTACAGTTCTCTGTCAGTGTCTGATATGGACTCAGATATGTGGTAAGAACTGCAGAGGTAATTAATTAGTTAATTTAGGATTTTGAGAATATATTACACTGGGGAAAAACATTGGAAAATACATCAAAATCTTCCTGCCAAGCTGCCAATAAGACTTCTATATCCTGATGATTTTTTATTAAACATTAATGTTCAGTTAATTGTAATGCTAATATTCAATTAATGTTAAAAATGTAATGGATTCACTTAATGTTGCACATTTATGTGAGTGACCAGTACGGCCATGTGATGAGATGGTCTGAGAAAGCCCTCCAATGACGCATAAAAAAAAATCTTTACAAACCACCTTTGAATTTATAATGAATTACACAGAATCATGTACATGTAAAATACGTGGGTTCAAGGGCATTGTGGAAATCTGGAATGTTGGAATGTTCTCTTCCATCATCATGGGGCCAGTCCCACTTTCCTCTTCTAATGACTTTTATGTCCTCTAGTGTTTGAATAACATTCCCTTCTCCTCTCTCGCAGCAGCCCGCCATATGGCTTGTGCGTACCTGGCACCAGGAGCTCACCTGAGCGGGGCTGGTTTCGATCTGTCAGCACTCACATTTAGTGCAGAGTTATCACCCATAAAACCCACAGTCCATTTGAAGACTTACCAAATAAACTGTAAGTGCAGACCTACCATTAAATTACACAGCAAAAAAAAAAAAAATGACATAAGACTGACAGAGATTAAACAGAAAATCATTTACCTCTTGGTTAAGGTGGCGTAGCTGTCCTCTGGTGTCCTCTGAATTAGCTGCTAATTCTGCACAGAGAAAAAACAATTATGTCTAACTGCCTCACACTGACAGAACATCCAGTGAAAACTCATTACAAAGACTTCAAGGAAGAGTTCACCACAAAAATGAAAATTCTGTCACCTTTTACCTACTCTCATGTCTTTCAAAACCAGTATGATTTTCTTTCTTACAAGAAACAAAAAATGAGGTATTTTGCACAATGTCTAAGCTGCCTTTTTCATATGAAAATAAACTGATTCAAAATGACAAGGTCCAAAACTCTTCTATATTGCATTGTGTGTGGAAAAGACCAAAATTCAAGACATTATTTAACTATTCCTTTAAAGAAATAGTTCATCCAAAAATTTTAATTTGCTGAAATTGACCATCCAATATGTAGATGATTTAGTTTCTTTATTGGAACAGATTTGGAGAAATTTAGCATTACATCACTTGTTCAGCGATGCATCCTCTTTAGTCAATGGGTGCCGTCAGAGTGAGAGCCAAACAGCTGATAAAAACATCACAATAATCCACATGAATCCAGTACCTCAATTTACATCTTGTGAAATTAAAATATGTTTGTAATTAATAAAATTCATCATTAAAACATTTTTCTAACTTTAAAACTTTTTACATCACAATAATCCACATGAATCCAGTACTTCTCTCTATATTTATTTTTGCTTTATAAAGTTTGTATGTTGTTTATTTTGAGTGAGGTGTGAAATGTTCAATATTTATTTATGAGCAAAAACAGTCCAAAACTAATCTGTCGGTGGGTTTTGATGTAAGAAGACAACAGGGATGGACGTTTTCACTGGAGGAAGCGCTATTATGGATTATGGACTGGTATTTTGGCCAGAAACAATGGTTTAAACTTAAAACGCCTCAATGGTGTATTTGTTTCTTACATACAAGCAGCTTTTCACTTTACAAGATGTTAACTGGAGTCGTGTGGATTACTGTGCGGCACCCATTCAGGATCCATTGCTGAGCAAGTGATGTAATGACACATTTCTCCAAATCTGCTCTGATGAAGAAACAAACTTATCTACATCTTTGATAGCCTGAGGGTGAGTATCTTTTCAGCAAATTTTTTTTTTTTTTGGGTGACCTATTCCTTTAAGGTGATAGTAAATACTTTAAATGGTGTTATCCTTCATTGTGCGTCAGCCCTGGAATATTGGCATGAAGATGAAAGATGCCAATATTCATCAACTCATCCATCCTCTGCCAACACACACATATGCACACATTCACTCACACACCTGCTGTGGTGGCAGTGGTATTAGTTGCACCACTGACAGTGTGCTGTTGGCCAGAGGAAAATATGAATGTGTGTGAATTTTCGGTACTATCACTGTCCTCTGTGCCGTCCACGACCCTGAACACACACAAACAGAAATCCACTTTACTGCTCTCACAAGGTCCTTCATGCACCAGTGAGCAAATGTCTATTAAAATACTGCATCTTTGAATGTTTTTTAAAAGCATGCATGTGTGGGCGTGCGCACACCTTGGGCTGAGATTTGCGAGGTCAGGGTTTGTGACAGTTGTATGTTGAATGTGAAGCTTTTTGTTGGCTTGGTGATCATTTGTCTGCATGTGCATTTTCTCTTTGGTTCCACCGCTGAGATACTGTATCTGATCATCTTCATCATCGTCATCTCCCTCATCTTGATGCTCAGCTATTGGTGGATAGCACTGGATCACATCTCCATTTCCCCTCCCCTCCATCTGCGATTGGACAGAGATAGCACTGAGGTCATGTGAGGCCAAATGAAAGTTGGATGACTAACATTGGATGACTCAACTAGAAAAAGATTGACTTTTCATTATTAACAATGAAACAAAAATAGATCTAGTTAATGTGACAGAACAAGAAAATCTAGTTAATAAGACAGTGCTTGCTTGCTCCTAAAAATTCCTTCTAAGCAATTATTTAGGGGCTTTTATGTGACATTTAGATAATTTTATGTCGGTCCCACATTTTCCTTGCCATCTTCTCCTTATCCATTGAACCAGTAAATAATTACCTATATGCTCGCTCTAAAAAGACAAGGCAAGTTTATTTAGATGGAACACATTTAATAAACAAAGGTAAATAATGCAAAATGTTTTTCACAGATTTTATTTTTATAGAGAGAAAGACTACAATACTAGGGGTGTGATTATTTGGGTTGACAGCAAATTGATTTGGTTCAAAATTCACTGATTTGATTCATTAAAAAAAAGGGAATTAACAGGAATATAACAGAACATTAAAGTAACAAACTGGCAAATTTATATCACCATAAATGCATATGAGAAATGAAAAAATCTGAGAGTTTGTATGGAACATAAAGTGTATGTTATTTAATTTATTTGTGCTTTAAAATATTATTAGAAATACTGTACATTTTTATAATAAATTGGAATCATTACAAGTATTTACATTTATCAGTGTGACATTATTATCTATATTAATATTAAATATTGTACACAACTCAATTTTAAATTGATTACTGGCTAATTTTTTATTTGATGCCATCAAAATAACTACTGAGAAAAAAAATACTTAATAAATAAATGCATTAATGAATGAATAAATGAGTTAAATGTAGAGATAGATAGATTATATCTTAGTCAGATAACGCACAGGCAGACTGGTATGTTTAATGCGGGTACCACTGGAGTACACAAACACACGCACACACACACACAAATAAAAACACTCTTAAAAACAACCTACACACTTTCCCTCGAGGACCAATTAGACAAAAGCTATGAAACAGCAGAAACACAACAAAGTGAATGTCCTTAGGTAAAACTCATGTAATGGTAGTGGTCTTACCACTTGAACTTTGACCTCGCTAGCAATGACCTCAGGAAGACTTGACCTGTAAGACATTTAAAACAACTGGCCTGGCAGCTTTGATAATATGATGATCTTTGACATCTAGTCATAAGAGTAAGAGTGATTATGTCAGAACAAACCCTAAAGGCTCGACTGTATCCGCTCAATAATAGACGTTGTAAAAGGTTTTGCTGTGCTTTACACCTCACGGCTCTCACGCGCATTGCCAATTACACAGTGAAATTCTGCAACGACGTTAGCTGGAAATAATCTCCATTTATAGAACACTTTAAATGTCAGTCCACTGTAAGGTGGAGGAAAAGTCAAGAGGTAAAACAGCAAAGAGGCAGAGTGAACGTGAGGGGTATTCCCCATCTCTCTCTCTCTCTCTCTCTCTCCCTCTCTTCTCTTCTATATATATCTGATTAATTACACTTTTCGTAGACTAATTTGGTCATTTTCCCTGTTGAATAATTGAGGCTCTCTCACACTGTAATTGAAAGAGCGGCAGTTTCCCAAAGCAGTCAGTCATCCTGCACTTCAATAACCGCCCGCTCCTCCTTTTACCCCTAAACGCGCTGTTCCCCTTCCTCTAGCACCGCTCCCTCCCTGATTACTGCTTCAGGCATGGAAGGACAGGGAATGGGGAAGATGATCATAACCATCATCATCAATTTTTCGTTCTCTCTCCCTGCTGTTTCAGAGCTGTAGTGTTCTTAGCTTCCCTCATTAGGCAAATGAGGCGGGAGGTAGATCATTGTTAGGGAAATGAGCCCCAAGCTATTATAGTCAACACAGCACTCTTAGTGGATAAGTGTGGAATGATTGACAGCTGAGGAAAAGACGCACCTGTGTGTCCATGGACTTACTGGACATCCTGGATATGACCTGGAAAGTGAGACATAAGACAATAAGTAAGCATTCACTACTTTTCAAAAGTTTGGGGTCAGTTTAAAGAAGTTAAATTTATTCAACAAGAATACATAAAATTGATCAAAAGTGAGTAAAGGCATTTAGAATGTTTTAAAAGATTTCTATATAAAATACAATATAAATATTTCCACAAAATATTATAAAAACACAATTGTTTTTTTACTTTGATAATAAAAAGATATGTTTCTTGAGCACGAAATCAGCATATTAGAATGATTTTTGAAGGATCATGTGACCCTGAAGTCTGCAGCAATCACAGGAATAAATTACATTTTACAATATATTAAAATAGAAAATGTATCACTTTGTGTGTGGGGTTAAAAAATATATTATATATTGGTGGATCCCAAAAACAATATTAACAATGTGTCCATGAAATCAAATAACTGAATCAGGTTTTGATCAGGTCAGGCTTTTACTGCTACAGAAATGCATTAAGGGTTTAGGCAACCGCAAACAAATAAATGAACAAGAAACTCTAAAATCACAATGGTAATGTGATGTCTTACATAGCTCTCTTGTCCCTCTCTCAGGTTATAGGTGAGGTCGTGTGTTATGTCCTGCACAAAACGGTGGGAGTATTCAGGATACAGGTCGAGCACCTCATACAGACCCCTCAGATTAATGCACTGCAGGTCACAGTACGTCAGCGCCTTCACGTCAGCGTTCGTCTTTATCACACGGTCATCAACCGACATGTTTGCACCAATCAGGTCGCCTTTACCTGTACATGTCACACAGGAGCACACAAACAAATGGGAAAATGCAACAACACAAACATTTTGTCAGATATCACTAGGAAATTGCAAGAGTATTTATTCAGTGTTTCAATATGTAGGTAAAACTGGTAAGATAATCTGCCATGGGTTCCCTTAGGAGTATGAGGAATGTATAAAGTAAAACAGAAACATGAAAATGTTTCCAAGTAATGTTAACCACAGACCTTATTTTACTTATAAATCGAAAACTGCTATTCTTAAAACCCATTAGAATCTCCCAGTGGAACCGTGTCTCGAAAATGCTAATTTGTTTAGCATTTTAACACTGTGGGACTACAAACATCTCTATTAGAGGCACAAAAGATACTGTTTAAGAAAGTGCAAACACATGTAAACACACAGTAACTTGCACAAGTGAACCTTCTTGAGAACTCAATGTCAGAGAGACCTTCCTTTGTCAGCAGGGAGAGAGTGTGTGAGGGAAAGATGAGAAAGATAGTGTGTTTTTTCCTGTCAGAACTCATAAGGTGATATTAACACAAACACACACATGCGTGCACACACACACAGGCAGGACCTAACAGGATGATGAGGATTATATTTTTTCGCACATTTGGTCCACTGTCCTATGAGCCTGCTGTGTGTGTGAAGCCTCACAGAGAGATTGACCAATCACAGAGAACAGTTTTTGTTGGCAACTGTAGGAACACATGGGCCCTGAAGTCTGCACTTAATGAGAGGCAGCCATTTTTCCCTACATGCTAGTTCCTCAGTGGACTAACACTTAACTGAGCTTTTCTGAGATAAATCTTTTTTGCTTGTGTGTAATTTGTGTGGGTTCGTGTAAACTGACCAAGGATGGCTAGCACCATGCTGTCCTTCAGCACTTCCATGGAGCCGGAGCAGACAAAGAAAAGGGCCTGTAAAGCATCTCCCTGACGAAGAAGGTACTCGCCCGGCGCACAAAACGATGTCTTAATGTGCAGGGAGAGAGAGCGGAGACATCCATGGCTCAGAGAGGAGAAGACAGACAGCTCTAGGATCTCTTTATTCAGATGCATCGCGATATCTGAACGCAGCTCATCTGGAAAGTCTTTCAAGAGCTGGAGAGAGTGGACAGGAAGGACAGAAAGAGAAAAATGGGGTTATAGAAAAAGGAAATAGAACAAGAATGGGAATGAAAATGGGAACAGATAAAAAGAAATTAATCAAAAAGAAAAAAAGAGAAGAGGAAAAATGAGAAAAATGCGATGACACAAAAAATGAGAGAAAAAGTGAAAAGAAAATAGAAAATGAAAAGTAGAAGAAAGTAAAAGAAAAAAATGACAGAAATAAGACAAAAGAAATGGATAAGAAAAAGAACAAGCAAAAAGGAGAAAGAAAACGGAAAACAAAAATAAAAGGAAAAAAGAAAGAGTAAAAATATGAAAAGTAAAGAAAAAAGAAGGTTGGAGTTTACATTTATTTACATTATGAGAAAGAGAAATCTTGTGATTTCTATGTGAACTTACATAACAGCACATTACATTCATTAAACTGGCATTAAAATCATTAAGCATGCCACTTTATGAGTTTTCACCCTTAAAACAAAAACTAGAAGTATTCTGGCCATGCCTCATTCCTGCCCTCCGCCACCCTTCATCTGCTCTGCTCATCCATCCATACATGCAACCATCCTTCAGCCTGACTGAATGGCATCTGTCACTCTCCCCTCTTCACTCATGGCACACACATCCCTCTCTTTCTCTCGCTCTCTGTCTTCTGCTCTCCGGCCATCAGCCTCACCATCTAATCTATTATTCATAAATCTGTGATTTAGCAAAGTGTTTGGATTCCATCTCAATTTTTTTCGCTCTCTCCTGACTCTGGAGTAAAGTCCCAGGCTCTCAAGTGTCCTTTGCTTTGTTCTTGGCTTCAGTATTTTACTTCATTATTAGTACATCACTTACAGTACCAGTACAAATGTATGTTTGGACATGATACCATGGTGTTCAAATGTTTACAATGTTGTGTAAATATGGTAATCAGATATCGACCAGAGAATATAAACTAATTTTAATTGTTTATTTCTGTTTTTGATGTAATAATACTAAATAATCATTAGACACTAACAATTAAATCACTTCAATATTAATAATAAAATGTATATTATTGCATTAAAATACAATAAGTAAATTAAAATAAAATACAGTAAAATGACAATTATATTTTATAAACTCAATCTGATATAATCAGTTCATTATTCACACGGTGCAACTGATTGGTTTTCTTTTCACAGCAGCCAATGAGCTTGCCGCTCAACATTCACATACTCAGCCATTGCTTGTTGTAGCACACTTCAGAAACCCTCCACCTTCCCTAGCTCCACCTCTGTTCTTGTTTTGCATCAGCAGCAGTGTAGCAGATTTATTCCACCAAGACCAAACACATTAACATTGTCATGTACATTACCACGCATTAAACTCTAAACGCTAAAAATTTTTATGTAACTCACTTTTTCTGCACCAATATGAAACACTATATGAAACACCAGAGTGCAGTAGGGAAGCACACTGTATGCTTGTAATTTTGGCACATCATCTTGCACAGTCCAGCTGTAAGGAATTCCGCAACATCAAATGATTCGGCTGTGCTGTGTAATACTCTCTAAAGTGTGGGGTTTACCTCATTGGAGTCGATACCGTTGTTGACAGACCAGGTGGTCTGGAAGTACTCCAGCATGCGCTGTTTGAGGCTCTGGGGCAGGTGGTGCACACGGATGAAGTCCTTCAGGTCTTTAGTACGTGTATGGTAAGAAGACCAGCGTGAGTACATGCGTTGGATGATGGCCGTCACATTGCCAAAGACCAGAGCGTGCATCAACGCTGCCAAAGACACACATGCATGAATGTACATGAGTCCTGAAGTCATGGTGCTCTCTCTTGAAAGTTGAACATTAATGTCACCTCAAAATCATCAACATGACTTTTTTACATGCAGCTTGCCAAAAAACAATGAATGTCTATTGTCTCTGATAAATAGCATTAAAAAATGAAGCTTGATTTAAAAGAAAATGTTTACAAAAATGTTTTTAAAAATATTTTTTGTTATTGATTGCTGTAAATGATATAGTGATCAGTTAAGAAAAGAGTAATCAATCATAACTGACAAATCTCATTATGGAACCTTATTTATTTTAGAGGCATTTGCTCTCTGTAAGATCTCTGGTAATACACAGGTGGTAATTAAATGTGTGCATACATGTTGGGGCGCATAACTGGGAATTATTGTATGTTTGGGAAGGGAGCTGAACTGCCCCATGGCGAAGGGTGACATTTCACAAAATAAAGGCCATGAATTCTGAATGTGAACAGATGTTGTGAACTCATATCATCCTATTTATATTTATATTTTTATATAGGTATAGTTATATATCCTATTTGTATATATATGTATACACACACACACACACACACACACTCACACTTTTACACAAGTATTTACCTATTTTTTCCAGTATCGTCTTTTACAAATTAACAGGGATTGAACTTCGTTTTTAGTTTTTGGATCATAATGATAATCAAAATTAGTTTTACCTCAAAATACTGGTACTGTTAAGTAATTTTAAAAAGATTATTTTAAATGATCCTAAAAAATAGTTACCACCATATACAAAAAAAAATAAATAAAAGTATAGTGTATATCTATAAATCTAGAAAAAAAACACACAGGGGTAAAGGGGTTAAAAAAAAACAACATATGTAATGTATACATATACAGTATATGTATTATTTATGGTGTGACGTTTTTGAGTATATATATGTATATATATATAAATATCTACCACAGACCTTTTATCGCTAAATAAATTTACAATAAAACTAAAAGTGATTCAACCTTGTTTTTGGTTTCTAAATACGCAGCAGACACATACAGCCTCCAGTTTTTGGATCCTAATGATAATCCAAATTTGTTCTACCTCCAAATAAATCTAAAATTATCTCCTAAACTTCAACCTTTCAGCAAACGCACAAACCTCCGATAAGCATGGTGCAGATGGAGAAGATCTTCTCTGCGTCAGTGTTGGCAGAGACATTTCCGAAGCCCACGCTGGTCAGGCTGCTGAGGGTGAAGTACAGCGCTGCGATGTAGATACTCCGAAGAGACGGTCCACTGCTCAGCGTTCTGTTGACTGCTTCCATGCTCACCTCATCGTATGGAGACTCCAATCGCTTTCCGAGCTCATGCAGCCAGCCTGAGAGTGCAAGACAAAGAATAAAGAGTGAGATGTAATTAAAAATCTCACACTGAAATGTGTTTGTGTATCCGATTCATATGTGTCCATATGGTGGAAAATTAGCATGCACTGCAATGGCACATCGTTTAAAGGAACTGTTAATCTAAAAATTTAATTTCTGTGATTATTTACTCAACTGTATGACTATCGAAAATAAAAATAACTTTATTGCAAAGCGTTCGCACTACTCCTTTGCATACAGTGACCTATTTCAGGGCTCTTGAGCAGCAAATAAACACTACAAAAGTACCATTAAAGTAGTCCATACAACTTGCGTTTTATTTTCTAAGACATATGACAGCTTTGTTTAAGGAACAGACTGAAATTTAATGCATTATTGACAGTTTTCACCTCCAGTGGGCTGTTAACTTCTGGAACAGGATCATAGAGATACTTTTCAAAAAATAAAAAATTTCAGCAAATTTTATTGGTTAAGGTTTTGGGGCGTGTGTTAAAATGAATAAAATTTGACATTAAATATTTAAACAAAAAAATTCGTTAAAAAGTTTCGTTAAAAAGTTTGGGGTTAATAAGATTTTCAAATAAAAAATGCATTAAAGGATGCATTAAATTGACCAGAAGTGACTTTGAAGACATTTTATAATGTTACCAAAGATTTCTATTTCATATAAATGCTGTTCTTTTGAAATTCCTATTCATCAATGAATCTTCAAAAAAAGTATCACAGTTTACAGAAAAATATTAAGCAGCACAATTGTTTTTAACACTAAAATTAATAGGAAGTGTATCTTGAGCACCAAATCTGCATATTAGAATGATTTCTGAAGGATCATGTGACACTGAAGACTGGAGTAATGACTGCTAAAAATGCAGTGAATCGCAGGAATATATTACATTTTAAAATATATTATAATAGTTATCTATATGTATTTTTTAAATATTAAATGCAGCCTTTGTGAGTATGAGAGACTTTTGAACAGTAGTTTGTCTTTTTTGTGAATTTGGAAAGAAAGTTAAATAAAAGTACCTACATTTATTTAACATAAATTTAAATAGTTTTAGAGATGCCGATTTATTTATCAATCAGAAAAGCAATTAATTGTTTTACCTTTTTAAATTAAATGACAGTACTATTATTTTATTACGCTATTCTGACCCAAGTTTCAATACTGAATTATAACAGTTGTTCACAGAACTACATTAACAAAAAAAGTACTATGTAAACACCATGAACAACATTCATTCTACACCATAGTGTTTCAATCAGATACATTGGTGTAACATGGTACTATTAAATTTGTGCATTTATGCATGGACATATTTTGTACAATAACTGGTTTCGTGAAAAGCAAAAGGAACATTTTGTGATCCCCAAATAGTTCTTCACTAACAGCAATTGTTTGGAAAGCAGTTCACACATCGCTTTCTTCATGAAACAATCCTTGTGTTTGCTGACAAGGATGGACCCATTAGTTGCCACACTGTAAAACAGGGTACCAAAAAGGAGATTCCAGCCCAGTGTTGCTATAGTAACTGCTCATCAGAGCAGACCGGGGGTCAGTGGTCGGATGCCGAGGGGAAGCAGCAGCTTTCCATCAATACTGATCGGGGACCAGGCGGTGGGAACGCTGGTACTTTCACAGCGATCCGTCATTATGGACCACAAAGCAGCACAGTGGGCCTAATTACAGCCCCTCCTGCAGTCAAGACTGTGAGAGAGGCCTGTGGCATGATGTCTGGGTGACTGGTTTGTAGCGAAACCACTCTTTTACTCACTTGGCTGCTTGCTGTCCCTGATGCATTCTTCCCATCTTCCTCCTCCTATCACTGTCCATAACACCATTTATCAGTGTCAGGCTTATCGCTTTTCTTCTGCAACTATAAATTCTGCTTTCCATTATCGTTTGATGTCTTCATCGCAATCAAGTCTTGCTCCAAACACATCGGATTAAATCAATTCATATTATGTCCATAATGCAACTTTAACAAATCCAATCCAGGCCGAAATGAAGCATTTCAATCAGATTCAATTGAACTTTATTACAGTTTAGAGACCCAGACTTGCACCAAATCAATTAAAACACTGTTCAACACTGCTTCGGTTTAATTATTAAAAATTAAATGGATAGTTCATCTCAAAATTAATGTCATTCATTTTCATGTCATTCCAAATGGGTTTGACTTTCTTTCTTCCGTGTAAACCAAAAAACAAAAACAAAGATGATTTAGAAGTCAATAGGGTCCAAAATAACTTTTATTTAATGGACAAATCAGATGAAACATTCTTCAAAATATCTTCTTTTGTGTCCCACAGAAGAAATAAAGCCTTACAGCTCTGGACTTGAGAGTGAATAAATGATGGCATTTCTTAGCTAGTTTGAAACAGGGGATATTAATGGTAACTTTTCTGGATATTTCTGCAAAACGGTATTATGTTGCTTAACGCAAAGCTTACTAAGTAAAATGCACAGAGAGTGGCAAAACTTTACTTGAAGTTTCACCACTCAAACTGAGTATATACTGACATTGACACTTGCACACAGCAATTTCTATAATTTTTATTTTTATTTATTTACTTTTTACCTCTATTGCTGCTATGTAAATACCCTGTACAACCTGTTTGCACATTCTCCTCTTGAACATTCCTGCTCATCTAAATATTTATTAAGTCTACAGTATACTGTCCTGCACATTTTATTTTACAAGCATCTTATTTTAATCTTTTTTTTTTTATCTTACTTTCATATCATATTTTTTTGTACAATTTTCTTGTGTTTGTATTCTTTCATAATTGCACTGTCCATGGAGCGGACCTGACTTACATTTCACTGCTGGTCATATGCTCTCCATATAACCATGTATGTGACAAATAAAAATCTTGAATCCTTGAATCCTTGAAAAAAGCATGTTCAGTTGTATATGAAACGTGAATATGGAAATGTTTTTGAATAAATCTGGAAATGCTAGACGTTGTACATATCAGAAAGGTTTGGTGAGTGGTGCTAAAAGGTTATTGCTCTATTGTGATAAAAATAACATACCACCTACAATAAAACCAACCTTAAACCTAGCAGATAGTAATAACAAAAGAAAACTTAAGTTAAAAGCACATTGGCTGAAGCATCAACGCAATTTTAACTTGCTTCTGCAACTGTTTGTGCTCTTTTATTTAATGTTGTGACTAGTTCACAGGATACAAACCTGAGTGCAAGTGCAATGCTGTACCAGGTGAGCTACAGAGCAAGTTTACTATGTCAGAAAAGATACACTGTACATATTGAACTGGTTATGGCATGTAAAAGTCGAAATGTGTTAGTTTACAAACCATGCACCATGGTAAAGGTGTTTTGAAGTCTTAATACAGTACTGTGCAAGGAGCCGCACAGTACTATATCGGTGATTTACTGCTACTAGTGTTAATTTCAGCTGGAAACAGCAGTGAATAATATATATTGGTACGTTTTTGAAGTTCTGCTAAATGCAGGTAGAAGCATATTTTTCTAATGAGCCTAAAATTTATCTCACACATATCCACTATCCTTCTGTCTGTGAATCAAAGTGTACAATTTGTGTGCCAGTCTCACCAATATCCCAGGTGTCTGCATTGCTCTCCACCTCCTTCTTGCCAATGATGTACCAGATGCAGGCCATCCAGTGAGCCAGCAGTGCAAACATGGACATGAGCAGGGTCAGCACCACCGTACTGTGCTGGGAGTAGCGGTCCATCTTCTGCAGCAGACGCAGGAGTCTCAGCAGGCGTACGGTCTTTAACAGATGGACCACTGACACCTGGGAAAGGGGAAAGGGGCACATACATTAATGGTCGAGGATTTGCGGTCTGTGAAGGGCACATGCCTGTCATGTTAACTGAGTGCAGTAAATCCAAATCAGTTAAAACCTTAATAAATAACACAACAGGATGAAAGTCCTTAGATTCCATCAATAAATCTTTGCTACTGTGGCGATATTGTAAACTTACAGTATAACCACAGTAAAAAACATCTTCATATAATGAAGATGTATTCACTTTTAGCAATGCAGAGAGAACATTTACAATAAAACTGTAAACAAAAACATCTCCTAGCAGATGGTTAGATGTCACAGATGTCTTGAATAATGGTTTAGCATGCAGGTACGAGAGCTCTGAGACACCTGGGATTAAAATATTTAAGAGATCATCATTAGACTGAGAGACATTTGGGCCAATTATAGTGGCATAAAACATATTTTCTCTCTTCTTCTCTCCATCTCAGTCATGCAGAACCGCATTTTCTCAGGTGAAAGGAAATAAACCGCCCACTAATAAACAAGACAATAAACCACAAGACATTGACTGCAGTTGAGGGATATGAACATACAAACAACTGAGAACAAATAAGGCTGCATAAGTATGTGTGTTTTCAGGGTAACAATCATTATCCTCTTCTTCTCTGGAGGTCTGGAGGACTGTGCTCTCCGCCACTGTCATACTGGCAGAGAACAGCCAAATGTATCATTCAGGGTATAAAACTGACATAAATAAAACAGAAATATCAGCCAAAACATTTGATGATTTAATTTTAATTCTAAAAACAGCAGTCTGACTGCTCATGATGTAAATGATGCAAGCAATTCAAATACATACAAACTGTTTACATACAGTACACTGAACAAAAATATAAATGCAACACTTTTGTTTTTTCCCCCATGTTTTTATGAGCTGAAATCAAAGATCTAAGACTTTTTCTATGTACACAAAAGGCCTATTTCTCTCAAATATTGTTCACAAATCTGTCTAAATTTGTGTTAGTGAGCACTTCTCCTTTGCTGAGATAATCCATCCACCTCACAGGTGTGGCTTATCAAGATGCTGATTAGACAGCATGATTATTGCACAGGTGTGCCTTAGGCTGGCCACAATAAACAGCCACTCTAAAATGCCACAGATGTCGCAAGTTTTGATGGAACGTGGAACTGGCATGCTGACTGCAGGAATGTCCACCAGAGCTGTTGCCCATGAATTAAATGTTTATTTCTCTACCATAAGCCATCTCCAAATGCGTTTCAGAGAATTTGGCAATACATCCAACCGGCCTCACAACTGCAGACCACGTGTAACCACACCAGCCCAGCCTCCACATCCAGCATCTTCACTTCCAAGATTTGTATGTTACCAGCCACCTAGACAGCTTCTGCAACAGTCGGTTTGCATAACCAAAGAATTTCTGCACAAACTGTCAGACACCGTCTCAGGGAAGCTCATCTGCATCTGCGTCCTCATCAGGTTTGTGACTTGACTGCAGTTCATCATCGTTACTGACTTGAGTGTTTGACAAATTTGGTGAGATTTTCAGTTTGGTGGGGTGTTGTATTTTGGGGTTGTTTTTTGTTTTCGGTTTAATGGTGGTTTTCACTATACAGGGCAGATGGAAGATTTTTGATTGTGTGGACATTGTTGGTTGTGTGGTTATTGTATGGGCAGGCGTATGTTATGGACAACAAACACAGATGCATTTTATTGATGGCATTTTGAATGCACAGAGATACAGTGACGAGATCCTGAGGCCCATTGTTGTGCCATCACGACCATCACCTCAAGTTGCAGCATGATAATGCATGGCCCCATGTTGCAAGGATCTGTACACAATTCCTGGAAGCTGAAAACATCCCAGTTCCTGCATGGCCAGCATAGTCACCAGACATGTCAAACATTGAGCATGTTTGGGATGCTCTGGATCGGCGTATTTGACAGCGTGTTCCAGTTCCTGCCACTATCCAGCAACTTCACACAGACATTGAAGAGGAGTGGACCAACATTCCACAGGCCACAATCAACAACCTGATCAACTCTATGCGAAGGAGATGTATTGCACTGCATGAGGCAAATGGTGGTCACACCAGATACTGACTGGTTTTCTAAATTTATTCAATACTGTAAGTACATGTAGCTCATCAGTATTTCTCATTAATTCTCAGCAAATTCACAGTAACATGAAAACTGTAAAACCAAAATAATGTGCAAAAAGTTCATGTTAGACCCTGCAGACATGTTTTTCTCTATATTCAGCAGGATGGCCACAAAAAAATATTTTATGTGTAATGTTTAATGTATTAAAGCAGGTTTAAAGTGAATGAGCAAGTGAGAGAGTTTTAAATAGCTCATATATATTCCATAACTACATATTCATTATGACTACATACAAAAAAAATAACACTTTGTATTAACCTGAACACAAACTTTCACACATGTACACTATCAGGTCAGTAACAGTTACGCACACACTGCTATTAGATCAGTTTGTCTAGAGCTTCAGGTGGTAACTAGTGGCAATATTCATCACAGCCTCTCTTATTATAATCAGATAGACAATCCCTATGAGAACCAAGCCTTTCATGTCCCTGCATCATTAAATAATAATCCACACTGTAATGGCCACAATCTTTCACTTGACAATCAAATATTAATAAACATCAGGAGTTCATAGTCTCAGAAGCAAAACCAATGAACATTAATGTCCTTGAGAAACAAAAAGGCTGAACTTAACAGCTGGTTGAAAATTAGATAAGGAGGGTGAAAATGGAGGTGGATAGGGTAAAGCCATGGCAGGGGTTCATATACTGAGCTTTATGTGGTAATGTGTCAATGTGTATTACCAACTAATACACTCATACTGCTCACAGTGTGTAGGTGGTTGAAGAGGTAAAGGGTAATGACAGAGAGTTAAAGGAAAAAAAGGAAAAGGAGAGGAAAGGATAAAGAGCGTAAAGTAAAGTAAAGTAAAGGAAAAAAAGGAAAAGGAGAGGAAAGGATAAAGAGCGTAAAGTAAAGTGAGGGGAGGGGAGGGGTAGAGGAGAAGGAGAAGAAAAGGAGGAAAAGGAGAGGAAAGGGATAAAGAGGAAAGGAAGGAAAGTAAAGTAAAGTAAGGAGAAGGAGAAAGAAAGTTTAAAGAGGGAAGGGAAGGAGACAGAAAGTTAAAGAGGGGAGAGGAGAGAGGGAGGGGAGGGGAGGGGAGGGGAGGGGGGAGGGGAGGGGAGGGGAGGGGAGGAGAGGAGAGGAAGGGGAGGGAAAGGAGGAGAAGGAAAGGAGGAGAAGGAAGGAGGAGGGGAGGAAGAAAGGAAAGGAGAGGAAAGGAAAGGAAAGGAAAGGAAAGGAAAGGAGAAAGGAAAGAAGGAAGAAAGACAGAAAGTTAAAGAGGGAAGGGAAGGAGACAGGAAAGTTAAAGAGTAAAAGGGAAAAGACAGAAAAAGGAAAGGAAGAAAGGAGGAAAGTAAAGAAAAAATGAAAAAAAAAGAAAAGGGGAAGGGAAAATTGGCCAAGTGATTAAAGAAGAAGAAGAAAGGAGTAAAGAAAAATGAAAAGCAAAATAATGTAAATTGGGCAAGTGTAGGAGAGTGAAAGAAGAGGATGAAACGGGGGCGGGGGGGGGGGGGGGTAAAAAGGAAAAGGAATGGAAATTGGTCATAACAGGAAAAGGAAAAGAATAAAAGAGGATAGAAGATGAAACAGAATGGAAATTAGCCAGGACAGGTAAGGAAACGTAAATAAGAGGAAAGGAGCGGAATAAAATAATTAATAAATAAATAAATAAAAATACAAGCATTGATATAAAATAAATAATCAAAGAAAGGAAAGGGGAAAGGAACAGGGAAAAAAAAACAAGAAAAGGAAATCGGAGAGTAGAACAGAGGAGAGTAAAATAAAAGAAATATCATTATTCAATTGTTTTGTTTTCTTATTGTGGGCTTGTGTGTGCGTGTATAGTGCAGCGGAAGGCCAGATGTGAAGAGATACCAGAGGAGCACAGGTGCTGTCTGTAATTGGAGCAGATTTAAGGGAACATCTCAGAGACAACAAGGTCTGTATTACAGCAGCACTCAAGTACAGTCCACTGCGTTTCACTCTCCCTCTCTTAATAAGCCTCAGTGGATTTCAAGTGCTCTTTCATTGTTTCGCCGTACAGAGGGATGCAGGGTTTCATTACTGCATGTGTCAACACTGTAAGTGTGTGTGTCCAAGTGGCACTGATCGATTCCACCAGTCTGGATTGGCCAGAAAAGCTGACTGTCTTTTTCTGTGAATTAAAACCAGGAGCCTGTGATCCTTGTTTTAGTAGAGGAGTCGTCAGAGGCAGTGTCAGCCAATTTTAGAGCCTGTTATACATCTTTATTTGTACCTGAACACAGGATCACTCATTAAAAGTTCTACATCCATGATGTCATCAAAAGAACTTCCACCCACTCAGGGTCACTCAGCTGCTGCTCAAAATTTAGTTTTACACTTAAGGAAGTACAAAACAAATCACTGAGCTAAATACAGTGCTGGAGGGGCTAAAAAAGAAATATCAGATTATCTAAAACTGGGCATGACTGTTCAAGCAGGCCCAGGTGGAAATTTTTCGCATTTTCTACTGTCAACTGGAGGTAGCTCTTCTAAAGTAAATGGATTTCAACATAGTCAAATGCACTGAAAGTACCTTACTCTTATACATTTGTATTTGGGTGATTGTGAATGCATGGGAGGAGCTGAAGGATCTGGAATTGCTGTTGACTCAGTGACAACTTACAGCATTTAAAACAAATTATTTAAATTTTTTATTGTTTTATTTTTACATTAGACAAAGTCATAATATCACCCATTTATCAGTAATTAGCCATAAAAATCAACACAAAATAATTATTGGGCTTTTGGGATATCCTCCTTGAGTCCTCCTACAGGAGTTTAGATTTTATTTTATTTGAAAATAGTTTATAGAATTTATGTTTATCACCAAAATACAACCACTTCACAAAACGTTTTTTCAATGTATTAAAATAACAACATTTATGTGTAAGCTACAGGTAAGTTATTTTTAAATACAGTACAACTACTGTAGAATGCTGGTTATTTAGATTTACAAAAGTTGAATCCACTAATATTTTTATATAAAGGAAAAAAACATCAAAAACATAGATGTGCTAGGTTGGTTACTCTTGGTTCCTGAAAGCATCATCAAGTTATTTACTAAAAATGGTGTGTACATGTTTTCTGCGGGCACAGATTGTGTGGATCTGCTTTTTCTGCAAAATTATGTAAATGTAATAAATCCAGAATGCATTTGAAAGCTGTGAAAACAAGTTCCCACAGATTTTTTCCCTCCGATACATTCATTACATATTTTTTTAATATATGCATTACTCACCACGCTGACTTTGAAGGCATAAAGGAGATCAAAGGGCAGAGCGGCAACCAGGTCGATGATGAACCAGGTGGTCATGTAATGGATGCAGATCTGCCGCGCATCGAAGATCACCTGTCCCGACTTACTCACGTATGTAGTACGGAAACTGAACACGATGTCTGACCAAGCAACAGAAAGAGTAGAGTCAGTGTCTTCACAAAATACTCCATCAGCATAATCTCAGTGAACAACAGTGTGTATATTGAACCATTCATAACAGCAAAAAAATGCTTTTCTGCCAGCTATGTATCAAGTGGGTTGTTATTGCAGACTAACAATAGGAAAATTAAAAATGAATGCGCTGTCACCAAATCTGAACACCAGGCATTCTAAACAGAGGCATTATCAGGGTCACAAATCCAAAGGAAAGTTCAGGAGCAATGTTAAAATATATATGTGTTATAGTTTTTTTTTTTATTTTTTTATGATATAATGAAATTTTAATTCATATGTTCATTCATATTTAAATCATATGGAATCCTTTATTCTTAAATTGTGAACAATCTGTCAACAAAAACATCCATTTAATCTAATCTTCAAGATGCAGGAAAAAGAAATAATAGCACAATTTGAGGAGCACAGCTTGTGTGCTTCTTGAAAGAGTTCAGTTAAAACTGAGAGATCAGTCACAGAGAGAAACTAAATTGCAAATGTCTTACAAAAAGAATATTGTTTGTTTCTGTAAAAACAACCATTCCTAGAATGCAATAAATTTTTTTCTGAATAGCAGGACACTGAAGGAGAATGATATTTTGCCCTGTGGCAACGCTGTACCACAGAGGGTTAATGGAAAATGTCAGAGCCTGAAACTGATTTAAACACCTGATTATAATCATGTGTAAAGACACACATGTGATAGAACAAAGATAATGTCGTAAATCATAATCAGTCTCACAATGAAAAACACACAGTAGTATGTAATTGCCCAATGAAATATAATGTCAAGGATCAAAACTGGATTCTCTTACCAATGATGAAAAGAATCTCGACGGCAATGTCAGTGACAGTGGTGCTACGTGTCAAGTCTTGATCACCAATAAAACAAACGTTATATGGCACTGTCACAGCGACATAGAATGTAGCCAGAAGGATCAGCCAATCCCAGCCTGCTTTGAAGGTGCTGAAGTGAAGAAGAATGAACTTGGACTTCTCAGCATCAGCGACTTTATATTCAGGAAGAGCGGGTGGATCACCAAAAACATTCTATAAAGAGGGAGGACAATTATGGTGAAGTCACTGCTTCTGTTTTGTCTTTCAGCTTCTGTATTATGTCCTCAGTATTTGAATGGTCTCACCTTGTTAAGTTTGATTTTACTTTGTTTTTGACGGTTATGCAGGTGTCCTGAAATATGGTAGAGAACTGTGCTAGATCGCAGCCGTGTTGAGCTGAACGGAGACCCACCCTTCACCTTTTCACGGCGGCACTCTGAGGAAAGGTTGGACTGTTGTTACGAAAGTCAAGGGCAATGTGGGATACAATCCATCAAGAAACAAAAACACACTGCACAAAATGAATTCCATTAATTCATAAAGACACCAACACCCGAGGACTAAGTAGGTAAATTCCTGTGGTACTGATGTTGTTATACATCATGTTTTTGCATTTCTTTTTACGTATTTTAAAATAAAATAAGCAAAATGAATAAAATAAAAACATAAAATAAAATAAAAACAAAACTAAACAAAATACCACCCAAACAACTCAAGCTTTGTAGCATTAAAGTGACCAGAGCTGGTTTTGGTAAGATACGTGAAATAACAAACAAAAGACATGGTCAAAAAAACATAACACATCATATTCTAACATATTGAATTCCTGCTCTAAAAAAGGTTATATACCTACAAAAAATAATTGCATTGGTGAATGAAAGTGTATAATTCAGAGTGTTTTTGTTGCTTTGTGAAGAAAAAGATTTTTCATCTATACTTCCATGTATTGAGGATAATGTATTCCATGTATTGAGGTTTTATTCAAAGTGGCCTGTTTTCCTTCTGCCCTCCATACTGCTGTTACACAAAAGCTGATGCGAAACAAGAATAACTTCCTTTTTGCTGATGACCTGCTTTACACCAGTGGTGTCCGCCAGTTGGGCTCTGCTGCCAGAATGTTTTCACTCCCATATTGAACACATTTGTTTCAACTGATCGAGTGACTGCTAAATACTGCAGTAAGTTTATTTGATTTAGTCTTTGAATGTCATGAACTAAACCAGTTAGTCTAAGGGACACCCTACACTGGAAATGAAAGTCCACATGAAATGGTTTGACAAATTCAGGTTCCTTTCCTCTGTTGATGCATTTCCTACTAAAGCACAGAAGTATTATAGTGTAGTAGATTGTTTTATAAAGCCATACCACATCTGAAAATCCAAAACAAATCCAAAAAAAACAACACTATTACTATAACATGATCAACCAAACCTTCAATCTGAAACCCCGAAACTTTGCTGCTAAATTGCTGAAAATAAAATAAAATTGGCTGAAATCAGCTCAAACTAAAATGTCACTGAAAATATGTTGAGCCCACTGAAAACACATTGGAGGAAATAAGAATGAATCCTTGTCTACATTTGCATTATTTTTCTTTTCCATTCAACATACAGTTAGTTGTGTGTTAGTTCTTGTTGGTAGCAAAAATAAAAATGAAACAGTCAAAAAGTGTCAATAGAAGTATTGTAGTGCAATGGTTACACTGTTAGAGACAGAGACAATGTCTGAATATGAAATGTGTGGAGTCTCTGTGGATATTGACCAGTAGTGTGTGTGTGTGTGTACAAATGGGTAGCATTTTTAAATCAGCCAGCTGAAGAAACTAGCAGACAGCCAGGCTGCCAGTCTCAATTGCCGAGGGCAACAGGGGAAAAATGTCACTCATTGCAACCCTGCTGAACAAGGTACCAAGGGAAACCAAAGCAGGAGTAGGAAAAGGACTGGAGGGATGGAGCGATAGACAGAGAGAGAAACATGGATTGAGAGAGAGAGAGAGAGAGAGAGAGAGAGAGAGAGAGATGAAGGGCTAGGAAGTGAGAGAGAAAGCTGGGAAGCTGGTTATTAGAGAGGGATAGAGATCACTTCAGCCTGCAGGGCTGGAGGAGGAGAGGGGCGACAGAAACTCATCCATAAAAGCTGCAGTCAGCAGGGAGACCAGCGGCATAACACTTATTATAGACCCTAATAAATGTACTCCCAATTTACTAGCAGCACAGGTCACGTGAAACACAGAAGAGGAGGGAGAGAGAGAAAGGAACAAAAGGTAAAAGTGTATAAAGAAAAAAAAAAGACAAGGACAGACAGTTGCACTGGGATTTCCTGCTCCACACGGTTTCCTTTGGTGCTTGAGGCCAATATCTGATCTGGCTTCTCAGTCACACAATAAACAGATTTTCTTACACTATTGACACATTTGGCCCTGAGGACTTAGAAAATAAAATCCCTTAAAATATATATTTTTTCTTTTATTTGTCTAGTTCAAGCATGTACATGAGCTACTGGAGAATTCTGTCTTTTCCACCACAACTAAAAGTGTGGGTTGTATTTAACAGCATTATTGTATTGTAATAGAAATGTTCACTTTTTTTGCATTATTTGAAAACATGGCTTAACTGAAATTCATGCAAAATAAAAATATTCACAAACATTTACCTTATTTTTCCCACACATCATCTGTTACATGATTACAATGCTGCCCTACAAAGGAAAGACCTTAACTCGCTAGAGTGTGAAACTGAGAAAAATTACTTTAAAGATTTTTATTTGTCCAAATTAATTATAGGTAGGACATTGGTAATCTGGCAGTTAGATGTTTTAGTAATGAAAATTATCTACATAAAAAATTGAGCTCAAACTTGATCTTTACTCCTATTTTGAAGTTACTGTACTCTGCCTTTGCATTGTCAGCAAAAAGTGAGATGTCACGCCAAGGCAAAAGGCAGTAACAACCACATTATATACAATATTTGGTTGCTGATCACCATTTCCAAAATCATTAGTAACACCTGTATAAAATCTAGTGATCACGGGCTGTCTCATATGCTATAACATACAGTAATACTCTATTCGTTTTTTTCTGATTGCAACAACCAGACAAAACATGTGAGAGGATACCGTTTTGCAACCAATTTATTTGCAATGTTCACTAACATTAAAGAATGCAAGACATACTTAGCCTATTGCTTTTACATGCTTTTTACAATTGAATGAAAAAGCCTAAACTTAGCTAAAAGGACAACTTGTGTATTGATGTGAACGCCAGCAAGAAGAAATATTACTCAGAATCTTTGTGGATTAAACATCTCCGATGACATTCATTGCCATGCAGTCTATTAGGTTACAAGAAAAGGCAGGATTTAATTGCAAAATCTAGTGATTTTATGTGTGTGTGATGTGCTACGTTGTCAAGGGATTTGAGTCCACACGCATGCAGAAGTGGGCAGACCTAGACCAACGGGCTGGCACTGAGAGAATAATCTGCATTATAAAACATACATTAAAATTTTTTTTAAAAAGTTTAAAGATCATTTACGATTAATTATTGTTGCCAAGTTATCTAGTCTATGGAGCCTGTTTGGTAGATCGTGATCTATCTAATTCGATTGTCTAAAAAATTGCAGACAGATGTATGAAATAACAGAAGCTTTTAGAAAGACTTTAATTGACAGTAAAACAAAGGCAGAATACCGTATAACTCCAGGCCAGCACAGTAACTTCATACTGATGCACGGCTAAACAAAGGCAGAGTACCGTAACTCAATTTGAGCGTTCCAAAACAAAAAGTCAAAGACTGGTAACTGGTATTATACTGTGTTCTGTCTTCTCTTGGGCTTTTCGAAATTACTGTTAAGTTAACCCAGTATTTTCGAAAAAACAACAAAATTGACTCAAGATACTTAGCCACAACATTTCTGTGAACATTTCTATTACAGAATGCTGTTAAATACAACCCACACTTTTAGTTGTGGTGGAAATGACTTGACAGAATTCTCCAGCAGCGCATGTACATGGTTGTTCAATTCAATACAAATCAACCCCTAAGGCATTAAATTGGACATCTATGGATATTATTTCAGAGAAAAAAAAAATCATGAATATCTTGTCATCCAGAAAATTCATGTACACACACATCCACCATCCACCACATAGTCAAGTCTTATATAGCGCTTTATACAATACAGATTGTGTCAAAGCAGCTTTACAGTATTAAACATACTAACCTTCTTTCTTCTCCTCAAGTACACATTTGGCTTTGGTATCAGTGATGTCTTTAAAAGAAGCGAGGAAGAGGACCACATCTCCTTTCTCATTCTTGATAGGGACAATATCCAGCAGACACCAGAACACACTACCTGCAGTAGAATTGAGAGAGGCAAGATATATAAACACACACAAATATACAGTATAATACATATTTGCAAGAGGACATTCACAATGTAAAACATGACAATGAAGGGCAAGTTCCCTGCCCTTTTTAATTAGATATTCTGTTTCACTTGTTATATGTTACATTATAGAAGTAAAATGAGTTGCAATTCACACTGACTTAAAATAGAATTTCTGCACTGAATAAAACTAGTTCATTTGTTACCACAGGGAGCACATTTTTAGCTTACTTGGCAAAACATTACTTCCAGTCTATTTAAAGTGCTATAAAACCTGAAACAAAAAAGACCAGCACATCCAAAAAGAGCAGCACCATTATGGTATCCAATTCTCACGTAGGTGTGTGCGTGAATGCTTGCTTGTCTGTGTGTTTTGAGTGGTGTGGGTGTATGTGTGCGACGGGGCATTTATATGTGTGCTTAGCGATGTGTGTGTGTCTGTGTGTTTCTCTCTCCACCAGTAGCTGTTACTGGAAGCCTCTGGGGGAATTCTGTCTGATTGCTCACAGCTGGAGAAGTCTTTGTCAAATCTCTCATTTCCTCATGAAAAACCCTCACCATTATGGAGAAGAAAAAGGGGATGAAATAATAACGCTCTCTAGAACAAGTATGCTGGAGATGTTCCATTCAATATAGAACAAAGGGGGAGAGGAGAATCAGCACATGGAAAAGGTACAGGGAGGTGTTAAAATGCCACTTCAAAAGCATCATTTGAAGACCTTGGCAAAACGAATACACATATAGTTAAATTATAATGTAATATAATATAATATATAATAATTAGCAAGAATAATAAATTATACAAATATTATCATTGCTACTATCTAATGCCCTTTGTATACAGTACACTTACAGACATGTATTGTGGTGGTATTTATAAGCCGTGATGTGTACATAGTACTTAAATATTCTTCAGTGAACACCATGTACCACTATGCTACCCGCTCAAAAAAACAGTACTATGGTACTTTTTAGTAATTAATCTAGTGAAAGGAAAAGGATTTCTATTTTGATTAATCTCCAATCTCCATTTCAGAGCACCTTGAATAGAAGAATAAAGTGCAAAAGGGTGTAAGATATACTATATCAAGGGAAATTACAGGATGGGTTGACAGGATGGTTTAGTTAAATTCCACAAATAAACTTGCACACCTGCTGGACTTTAGTTTGTAATCAGACTTTAGAGTCTCTCTGGTGCTTTTGGCCAACCAACTCTAATAAAACCATCTGCTTTAAACCAATGGCTAGAGATTTCATTTTGTTAAGGTGTGTTGTAATACCTTCATGTGCTATTACTAGTGATGGATCACACAACTTTCCATGTATTATTACTTGTCTCCTTTTAACTGCTGCCAATAGCTTTACAGTGATGGCAAAATACCCAAGATCACTGCAAATGAAACTCAACCTGCCTAAGTCAGGCACTAAACATCTAGCATTTGCCAAAATACATTACGTTGAGTGTACTTGCATGTACAACAAGCTTTGCAGCAACACCACCAAGCAAAATGCATTATACAATATTTTTTCTTCTCACCACTCTTTTTGTAGAACATTATCTCCTCCTTGAACTCACTACGTTCTTCGAATGCAGAGTCCACGTGAAGAATGATGTGCTCGCTAGTCTCTGGCCCATACAGAAACTTGCATGCGCAGCTCTGCTGCATGACCTCGGTTCGGGCAAATCCAGTAAGCTCACAGAATCCATCCGAGCAGTACACGATCGGGAAGCCTTTGGACACTTGTGCATTGGCCAGGATGAAGTTGCTGTCTAGTAGAAACACAAACATTAAGCAAACATTTTAGCCTAATAATGTTAATTGTTACTAGTTATTACTTATTACATTTTAACCAGATGCTCCCATAGGATTTTAGTTTGCTGTTTTGCCACATAAATATCTTGTTTATCAGCAAGGGGACAAATCAGGTGCAAAGATTGCTATTTCCAAGATACCACAGTTTTCACCTCCAGTTAACTTTTACCTTTAATCTCTTGAAACCGAATTTGCAGGTGAAACTTAAGTTGATGAAACTTGGTTGAGCAATCGGAGCATAAACAACTGAATGCTTGAAATTGATGCTGATTATACAAAAATGCTTTCATCCATCAATTTCCATACCCCCTGTAATGGCAAAGCTGAATTTTAAGGAGCCATTATTCAGCCATTACAGTCTTCAGTGTCACGTGATTCTGCAGAAATCATTATATACTGATTTGGTAAATAAACTTTAGTTGATCTGTTTAATTGTAATGCTTGAATATGCTTTTTATTATCCTCATTTAATTGGTTAATTCAGTTGTATGTTTTAGGAACTATTAAAGGCTTCACTGGACCATATGTTTTTTGTCTTAAGCATTGTAAGTCACATGACCTTGCATGACATGTCTTAGAAAGCTTCTACTGCTCTTCATGTGAAAGGCTTTGTTTTGATTTCATTACATAACCAATTTCCTGCCTGGATGATTTTTTTTGTATTCTATCTTGTTTTATTGTTTTACCCTGTCATAGTGTCAAAGCAGATTAATAGCATCCACGCATCATATATGAATACAACAACAATGCCTTGTAAATGTTTCTCGAAGGACAGCTCGCGAGCCTCATCCTTGAATCCCCAGACTAACACGCACAAGCATTATTAAGCACTGCCATTTATGAGAAGGGTTCACGGGGCGAGAAGACAGACGTTTGGTGCTGAACGACTTTACTGTGACTTGTTCTGCTCACATAAGCAAAAGTAAAGTTAGACTCTCATTTATAACATTGTACGTGTTGGGAGGTCAGACCCAGAGAGATATGAGAAGAGGGACAATGAGAGAGAAATAACAGCAAAAAAGAAAATTTAAATGGCATGGTAAAGAATGATGCTGAGAGAGACAGAAAGAGTGAGAAAGCAAAGGAAAAGGTGAAAGAATACAGAGGAGGAGAGAAAAGAAAAGAGTAACAATTCAAATGTGCTGTTTGGCTGACGGGGCAGAATCGACTGTGGAACGTTCTTTATGGATGCAATAATTGACCAATATTGCTAATAATTAAGCACTATTTTTTTTAAAGGGCGCATTCCCTTTAAAGACAATTACTCCACACAAAAATGAAAATTCTGTCATCATTAACTCATCCACATGTTATTCCAAACCTGTATGACTTGCGGAGCACAAAAGAAGATATTTTGAATAATGTTTTGGTTCCCTTGTTATGGACAAAAAATACAATTGAAGTCAAAAGGAGCCAAAAATGTTTGGTTATCAACATTCTTAAAAATATGTTTATTTGTGTTCAGCAGAAGAAAGTCATACAGGTTTGGAACGGCATGTGGGTGAGTTGTAACAATAACAATAGCAAAGACACACAAACTCACCAGTATTACATTTTTTCACTTGATCAAACTAACAATGTCAAAAAGTGATTTAAAAAAAAAACATTCCACATCTTAATTTTACCAAATATATTAGTAGACAGAATTTATAACATATAACAATAACACTACTACTGCTAGTTTTTAGTCAGTTAGTTGTTTTTTAAATACGTCACCACATATGTAAGAGACATGATACAGACGCGTGATATAACTTGAGCAGTGACAGTCATCTAATAGGCAGCCACTGCTGTAGTTTTAACATTATTACGAAGACAAGGACATAAAAGATCACAATCTCTACGATTCGCCTGAAAAGTAGATTATATAGAAGTCTTTAAGATCGATCATGGTGTATAATCATAAGATTGCCCACCCCTAGCTACCATTATAGTATTTATTATAACTTTGAATTCATTTCTCATATTTCCTTTTTTATTTCAGTTTCAGTTAAGGTTTAGTATTTTTGTCTCTATAAACTATATATGTCTCTACATAGTTTTGGTTATTTTAGTACACTGAAAACAAGAAATGGAAACTAGCTCAAAGAAATAAAATATTTTTTTTGTTTTGTTTTGTTTTTTAGTTAACATTTTCTTTATTTCAAGCAATTAAAATGTTTTTTCCCTATGATTTTAGTTTTAGTTAACTATAATAACCCTGGCACAAAACAGAGGAATTTCCTTCTGATATCCTACATAGCCTGTTATGTGTACGTCCATCTGATGTGGCTTAGATTAAGCACTGTGACAGAATCAACAGAGCAAAAACATAAAAAATTAATGACTGAAAAACAGTTGATATGAATATTTTTTACAATGGCTGACATTAATGCATGCCAATGTGGCCCTACTAGCCATACTGGTTCTGCAGTCTACAGACGACAGCACATCCCAGAAGAGAAATCTCTCAATCTTACTGTCCATCTACTCACTCCCAGGTCATAACCTCTGGGCCAGCAATACGACAACACCCGAAAAGACCTACTTGTTCATTCCAAGCTGGAGCTGAGTGTTTGGGTATATCTAATAGGGATGTGCAGGTCTAGTCGACTAAACGGTACAGCTTCTACTAGTCGACACTGATAACAATAGTCGATTACACGACTTTTAACTACTATAAAAAACATGATTTTCATTAGTGCAGGAATATGTTTCCATCACCCTGTTTTAATGGGCATTTTGAAGTATCGAATGAGAAACGAGTGATGGAAATGCCAAATTTAGAATAAAAACCCCTTAATTCGCAAAAAAGTTTTTATGGTCGCTTGAGGTGGTTTTTGACTTGTGCGAAAAAGGATTAATGTAAATAATGGGAGATGGAAATGCATTTTGCCAATAAATTCCTTTTAGCGCATATAAAAAAATATTTACTTTGCGCTATGAGGCGGGATAACTTGACAAGCAGCGGACTGCATGATCTCTTTCCACAGCATCTGAAATGTTGTTATGGTCTTTCTGAAATGCCTGAGCAAAGTCTGTCATCTAAGTACTTCTGTATAATGTCTTGTTCCCAAACAGCAGCATGCATCTGCCTCCGAAAGCAATGACATCATTTATTGTGTTTAGTCTGCTCGCTCTGAGGCGCAAGTAATTTATCATATATGAAAATTATTATATTCAGTTTCCTAGTTTTCTTACTGATATTTAGTGCCAGTTTAACAGGAAGTGACGATTTTGTTGTCTTTGATGCGTTGGATGGAAACAGTGCTTGTGTTTATGTGATATTCCAATTTTGCACATAAGTTAAATTCACATATTTGAATGGAAACCCTAATCAGCTCAGGTTCTGTCTTTCTTTTTGGTCTTTTTATTTTTAGATGATTAAGCCTACATGACGAAGTATGTTTTTAGAAGCCGTTTTAATGCTATTCCTTGATAAAATTCCCTATTGTTTTTGTCTTGTGTTTTAATATGTTGGCTAACATTATATGAAGATGAAGAATTCTGTCAGGCTATTGATTGATTTTTCATTGTTTTACATTTCCCCAGCTGATTTTAATAAATAAGCATTGGCTGACGTTGAGTGTGTTCTCTTCTATTTTTTCAAAAAAAAAAATTAAACTACCGCCTAAAATTAAATGATGATAACACGAGGCAAGAGTACGGCATAATTGTAACCTATTTTTAGCGGAATTCATTGAGGGATTTGTCAGTGTGATTCATAGATTAAGTATTTCAAATGCAGTCTGTTATATACACACACACACAAGGGGTTTTTTTACCATCTTTTGGGGGTTTCTTGCTTTTAGACTAGTCGACTAGTCGGATACAAAACTTCCGTTTTAATATTAGTCGTCGCACACATCCCTAATATTTTAGCAAAGACTGTGCACAAGCAAAAAAAAAAAAAACAATTTTTATAATATATATATCATCCTCTATCATTTCCATACCAGACCTCATGTGGTTTACTCCGTCAGTTTATGTTTAATTGGACAGATTGAATCCAGGCTGTAAAACCAGGGTGTGTTGTGTGTATGTGTGTTTTTATCCAAGAAACTGCAGTTTTACTCTGAAAAACATGCGGAAAGATGGAGGGGGTAAAGGGGTGAGGCAGGAGATAGAGGGGGGAATGTCCACATTTCTCATCTGCCCCAGATTGTTGCATAAAACACACACACTTCCTCCCTCTGTCCCCCTCTTGTGAGTCTATGTCCCAAACAGGAACACCTGAGAGCTCAAACAGGAACACCTGAGAGCTATTTAAAGAGGCAGTATGATTAGTGAGGGGAGGAAGAACACAAGGAAAAAGAGGAATGGAGAGAACAACTGGTTGAGAGAGAGAGAGAGAGAGAGAGAGAGAGAGAGAGAGAGATGTTTGGGGGAGGAAATGATAGGACAGATGCTGGAACCTTCTATTGCAACCTCTTTGTGCATTAAACAGAGATTCGAGGTGTGTCGAGGATGACTAGAAAGGATGCTGGGTGCGAGCTTTACACGAATCACAAATATTCTAGTCTCTGAGAAACCTGATCTGAACACTGTGTTAATACTTTTATTTTTCCTGCAGTATATAGTATGCTTTTTCAGCATGCAATTCTGTTTGTCTCAATGTGCAGTACAGAGTCAGATCACACTGCATGAAATATCGTATGCAACAAAGCAATGCTTTAAACAAAGAACAAAGACATTTCGAAGTACAATTATACAACAGGACTCCAGACAAAAAAAAAAAAAGATCACTTAAGGAGCCATTGGCTCCTATAAGAAAGAAAAATAGGTGCCAAATTATTTTTTAAGTGCCACAGAATAAACGTGTTTTATTTATTTATTTTTAAACACCTTAACATTTCAGTCTTACTTTTATGAATTTATGTCTCCCCAGCATACCACATATTTCGGTAAGTTGTACTGTATCTTGTAATATACCTTTGATGTTCATGCATGTTTATTTCGCACTATAGTAAAGAGAAAGATATGATGGGTTCATGTGCCGCTTAAACTGAGTTTCTAAAGCGATCGCTCATGCCATATTAATGAGTGCCAAAATATTTATTGTTTGAATTCTATTTTGAATTTGGCAGAATTTTAAAGCTGATACTTTGTTTATTAAAAGGTAACAGAGCACAAAGCTTATTGTGTTTATTGGACCGCAAGTGCGCAAGAAATAATACGAATTTCAAGCATTAACAGAACACAACATATAGAATAAAGATCTTGATAACAAGAAGCCATATTAGTATCGATCATAAACGAATTAGTAATTAATACTTTTGGTTGCAAATGTGACTGTTTTAGTTGCAATATGGAGCCCTGTACAATGAAAGTAAATTCAAATTAGACATTTCAAAGTGGAATAACTAGCTGTAGAATTGTTTTTCAGAGAAACAAGTATGTGTATCTGCAAACACATTTAGGTAATTTCGTGTTTTATTACAGTAAAAAAATTACATAAAGCGCCTTTAATAAAAAAAGCTAAATAAAAATGTAATTCTGCAAAGTCATAACTGGACACATATTTCCAAATGTTTTGACGACAATGAATTGTTTTCATTGCATACTGCTTCACATACTATTTGTAAAAAAACAACAGATAGTGTGCAGTATACAGAGCACAGTATACACCAAGCCATTCACTAGTATTCTAAGTATAGGGGACATCCTTCAAACTCTAGGTATAGAGAGCTTATGATTAAGTATGTTTTTCAGCTTGGCCCTGATTTCGCAGGTTTGAGATCTTGACTCTCTTCTTGTTCTGAATCCTATTTCCTTGAAAGAGTGCATTGAATAATGTATCATGTATAAAGTCTTACGGTGACATCTGAGAACAGGTTTGAGCACAAATAGAGCAGAAAATATTTAACTTCTTCACTGATATGGACTAAATATTTTTTTATGTATAACAGACTCTTGAATCAAAGTAAAAACGACCGTTTTAAATACTCAAGGCTAATGAGCTCTACTGGCATGATGGAGCTGACAAGAATCTAAGCACACTAATTTAAAACCATCTGCAAATGGTGCTAAAATCCTTTCAGCAGTAAACAAAGCAGCAATAGGAAGAGTCTGAAATGGCTCCATCGCATCTAATCATTTCAACCTTTTTATTTCATTAATCTGCCGTGGTTACATAATCTTTTGTCATAGTCTCAGCAGGGTCCTTCAAATTTAATTTCAATTCGTGGTTCGTGCCAGAGCACATAAGTATTCTCAGAATGTAAATAAGACAAAGGAAGATGGCAAGTTCTGAAAGTCTAGACTGGCACGTTTCCGGAATTCCATTCTCGGAGACTCTGGAACAGTAAGTGAGAGTTCTATCTGTATTCCGGGCTGATACGTGTGGATAACCCTGCTGAAACTGCAGATTGCATCCTCACAGTGTCCTATTTCCACCTTCCAATAATGCCAACCTGTATTATGCAAAGGGAAAAGACCATGTCCTGTTGCTTGATTTCCTTGCATGTTTTCTTTAGCATCTGTTTTGTTTTCCCTCTTAGGGTTCCAGTCCCTCTCTTTCTTCCCTAATGATGACTGATGAGCTCAGTTTCAGCTCTGCGTGACGTTCAGTGAACAACAGAAAAACAGCACTCTGACATCTCTATCCCAAGTTCAAACAACAGACACACATTGTTCTCCTAGTCTAGAGCCTCAATTTCACCATCTTTCAGACCTACAGATCTGTTCCCAACTGCCAGTCACTGGCAGTGTGATTATGCATTACATGCAAGAGTGAACCGCCTGAAATATCTCCATTACCTGACTTGGATGTCTAACCCTGCGCTTTGTAATTTTACCAACGGAAGCATCTACTTGAAGTGTTCTTTTAAAAGGACTCATCCAAAATTACTCTAAATTACTCTTTCACAGTTAACCACACTCTCTCTTTTTCTTTGGGTAACACACAACTGCACACACACACGCACACACACACACACACACACACACACACACTGCTTTACTGTAATTACCCACCATATGCTGTCCTGACAGGTACCTGTGTGAAAAGAGTATTTTGAAGTCTTTCATTTTGATGGAATATTAACGCATAACAGCAAGCACACACATTAGGATGCTGCAGAGGGGAGTTTAATACATGTACTGTATAGCTTCTCTTGACAATAACAAGTCAGCATGTTTTCCTCTGTAACTTGGATATTGCACAAGATTATGAAGTCAAGGGTGTAATTGGGGGTGCTCGCTAAGGAAAGCATCACTTTCCTATTTATCATACTTATGGTTAGCGATTTTCAAAACTCTGAAACCAATTTATTAAAGAGAAAGGATCCTCCACAGTGAATGGGTGCCATCAGAATAAGAATCCAAACAGTTGATAAAAGCATTAATCCACAGGACTCCTGTCCATCATGTAAAGTGAAAAGCTCTATGTTTATAGGAAAAAAAATTAATTAAGGCATTTTAACTTTTAAATTCCATAATCCATAATAAAACTTCCTCCAGTGAAAAACTCCACCCCGTTGTTCTTCCACAACAAAATCCACCAACATATTTGTTAAGAACTGTTTTTACTTTGTAAATGGTGCTTGAACTTTGTATATATTTCTCCTGAATCAGACAACACAATTTTTTCACTAGAGGAAGCAATATTATGGATTATTATATTTGGAAACAATGTTTTGAAGTTACATCCTTTAGATGAATTTCTTTATTACAAACATGCAGCTTTTCACTTCACAAGAACTTAAATGATTGTTGTGGCTTACTTGCTAGAACGAAAGTCCATATTGTGATGTTTTATCAGCTGTTTGGACTCTCATTCTGAGCAAGTGATGTAATGCTAAATTTCTCCAAATCCATTCCAGTGAACAAATAAACACATTTGCATCCTGAATGCTATGAAGGTGAGTAAATTTACAGCTAATTTTGGGTGAACTATTCCTTTAATGGGGTCAAATGTTGCTTTGGACCACTGCAGTCTGTGATTGGACTGGCAAAAACTGTTGAAACATTCTTTAAAATATCTGCAAAATACTTCAGGTTGTTTAAGAAAGGTCTAACTTACAATTTTATGATAAAATTGGCAAAAATCTATAGACTTACTTTAAAAAAGGCAAGCAGACCATTTCTAGAGATGAGAATTACATAGAGACCACCTAGCAACCACCTTGAATACCATGACAAACACCTAATACAAGGGCAACCACTTAAGAACCACCTGGAGCCCTATAGCAATGCCCTAGGAAAAAATGTTTGCATTGTGGTGGCGAATTTTGTATGGACGAGCATCACATTTTCCTCACAAATGATTTGGCTTCGTAGAGCACATTCAAAATCAAAACTGGCAACAGCATTTCTGCTTTGGCTTGGGCGCATGCTCTTTCATTTGTGTCTGTGATGTCATGAACACAACATCCAGCTACCATTTAAAAAAAAAAACACTTTGTTAATGCTCTCCACACGTAGCATTTTTGGAAAGCCACCATGGATAACGCCTAATGGGATGTTCTCTATTATTGCCCCCAGTGTCATTGTTGACACTTTCCTTCCAATATGACAGATGCTATTTCCAGCCATTCCTGTGCTATTCTCAGCCATGTTACCTGTGGCAACCCTAGGTGTGACAGCCATACAGGTAGTCTCCCCTGCAGGACAAACCATAGTCACAGGGGTATACGCCATCACGGTCTGGTAATATATGGACCCAGCAGCCCAGAGGACATCATGTCCCTCAAGAAGGATTCCTGTGGTGGGAGATCTCTCTCCTAGCACTAAAATAAAACACAGTCTCGGTTTTCATTTCTCAAACCTTAGACCTAGATGGGGGAAAATAAGTTACCTAAATGTAGGATGTGATAAGACAGGATGGCATAAGTTCTTTCTGTTAGGACACCAAAACACTTTGGAACAAAGTGATTAAAGCTGACAGGCTTTGCTCGGTGAAATCAGTAAACTTTTATCACACAAAAGAAGTCCAGACAGACTCATTTTTTCAACTGCACAATATGCCTTGAGATTAAATACCGCCTGACTGTTCTGTGGTCGACCAATTATATTTGATCGATGCTGGTCGTTACCTGGGGCTATGCAAGGGATTTCATCAGGACGTTAAGCGCATCTTTTTTCATGCATGATCTGGGCTATTGGTCTGAACTTTAATTAAACAGCCCTTTGATTATTACTGTTATCTCTACCAACCCTGCTTGAGCTCTATATGAAAAATAAACATCAGGACAACCAAATTATGCACCGCCATCTAAGTGGATCTGCACATTTTGGAGGTCTCCCTAACCTAACAAACCTGATTCAACCCATCAGATAGTCGGTAGGGCACCTCCAAGACCTGAAAAGGGTGTGTCAAATGAGGGAGACTCCAAAATGTGCAGTTCTGTGAGACTGAGAACCACTGATCTAAGCATCAAAGCATCCCAAGTGCTCTGAATGATCTAACCGAGGGGTTGCCCTTGTATGCTGTCCATGGTGCTGAGCAAGCAGTTGCTCAGTTTGAAAGCAATATTGTACTTTCAATGCAAAACTCAACAAAAAAACACTTGTGGCATAGATATACAATGTGTGAAACACAAATTAAATGACGATAAAATGTCCAAATTCAGAAGAAAATCTTAAGTTTGCTCCTCTACTTAAAATTATATCAGTCTCTGCAGTATTTATGTGATATTGACTGTAGGACAACAAGTACTTTGAACAAGTACTATGAATTGTAGAGCTGAAAAAATGAATCACACAACACTGAACATTTTTTAAAAATGTACAAAGAAAATCAAACACAGAATAGAACTTTTAAAGTTGAGATGCAAATCACAAACTGTAATTTTAGTACTAGCCACAAGCACAGTGATTTTATTCCTATATTTTTCCTCAATTTGTTTTTTCGATTTTACTCACTCGGTATGCTTCACTTTTAAAGAAGCTAATTTCACTCTGACTTGCTAATTTATAAACCTAATATTGTTTAATAAACCATTATGCTTTTTAATCTGTTGTCATAGTAAATATACTGTCATTTTTACAGTGCACTTGCTTTGACAAACATTTGTCTACTTAGTCGATCAAACAAATGGCTTTCTGTCTTGCTTCAGAAAAATAAAAAATAAACTCTCTCATTAGAAACCCCAAAATAGTTTTTACATACAAATAGGGTAAAATGCCATCTCAGTAACTCACGTGTGCCGTCAAAACGCGTCGCTATAGTATCCAAAAATGTGTTCTGTGGCGCGAGCAATCCCTTCATAACAGGCATTTTCCCGCCCTGATATCGAATTCCCCATCAAAGTGACGCGGCGTTGCCAGAGACAAAGGCAGAGACAGTTTGAAGCACTTCGGTGAAACTGCGCTTTCAGCGGACTGAGACACGGAGAATCCCGTTCTCTCACAAGCGCGAGAGCAGTCTGGATGGAGATGCGCGCGCCCGTGGCACTGGGAGTGACGCCCGCAGGTGCGCGTCAGGTAAATAGCGCGCGAGCAGTCTATACAAGTGGCACGTGAGATCGGAGATTCAAGCGGTTGTGGATTGCAATATAGTTTAATAAACCTAAAAACGACAATATTTATGTTTTTCAGGTATATAATATATAAGCTATTGTTTTGAGAGGGAAAAAACAAATTACAAAAAAGTTACAAATTCAAAAAAAAGTAGGCCTTATAACCTGTGAAGCCTGACATATGAGAGTAAGTAAAATCAGTAAGAAAAAAACAGTTTATCAAACAAATTATTTTTAGACAAAATATATTTCCAAAAACCCAGTTTTATTCAGAGGCCCAGACTGCAGTTGCTGACATTTCCATGGCCAAAAATGAAGGTGCAATTCTGATGGCTTATAATATAAATCAATGAAATATTTATAGCAGTATTGCAGATTACTTACATGAAAAAAACATATAAACACACACACACACACACACACACACACATATATATATATATATATATATATTTATATATATTTGTAGAGGCAAAACAGTCTATAATGCAATGCAATACAGTGGTGACTGAGGGATGAATTTTTAAACAATAAACATTCCTCAAAAGCCTGAGGTATTGATACTCACATTTTAACATGATCATTCACACATAGGTTTTTTGTTGTTAAAAATCAAGTAATTCTAAGTTGCTTCAGTCCTACATGTTCATATTACTATCTAGGCCTTAGAAATATGGATATCATATGGCATTATAGGGTTAAAGTTTAGTACTAACTTACCCACTTTGGTGCATTATTATCATAAAGGTAATTAATCATTCTCACAGTATGGCCTAGTTCAGTCAGTGTTGAGCACCATGTAGTGTGTCCGTTTCACCTCACGTTAATACAGTAACACAGCTGTTCTCAGCTGGTTGCATACAGAGAAAGCTTTTAGGGTCTAAGCAGGTCCTGGAAGCCCCCCAAAACTGGACATCTGACACACCTCCTGTGTCCAAATATGCATACTTACCTACTGTTTACTATGCAAAAACCAGTACATCAAATAAGCTGAAGGTCCAAATGCACTATTCTTAGTTGTAAGTCACACTGTAGATATAAAATGGCAAAAGATAATGCCATGGCTGATGTAATATGTCTGAGAATGTTATAGCATACTACAAACCTGCATCAGTTTAATCAGGTGTGTTTTTTTTTTTTTTGCAATGTCCATCAAAACAGCAGATCAAAAAGAGAAATAAGATGAATTGTGCATACTTTGCATGAGTCAAAAAAGACGACGATTTTGTTAAATATTTTACACAAGGAGCAGGCTATGTCGCCCTCTCCTGTTAAAACTGTCACAATACCACACATTCACCTTCAACTACTACAATTCAAATTGCCACGAGTACTGAGGCAGTATTGGAAACACTATTCAAATAAATAGCAATTTGCTGTACAGTAATGTGACATAAGAGAGGATTAATTAAGAATTTTCTTATATTATCATGGTAATATTGTCATCATTATTGCTGTTGCTGCTGTAGGGTAATCATTGAGATGTGATTAGTCACTGGAGAGCTGACTTGACAAATTGACAAATATTATAATCCAATCATGTGTCTGTCTCTGTTTCTTGTGTACTGATGTATGCCTATCACAGTAGTGAAAAATTAAATCATTCTGTTGCAGAATGCTTTTTGTAAATATGATGAAAAATATGGTTTTATCATGTTATATTATAATCATATGTATTGAATGTGTTTTATTTGATTGTAAATATGCAATCTCATGCAAATAAAGACACAAATGAAGCACTGTTCATTATGATTAAGCTTACGGAAAAGAATGATTGCCACATACAGTGACTATCATGTGTGCAGGTGCAAACAAGCGTTAATCACAGAGATCACTTGATGAGGCTGATTAACAGTTTCTTATCAACTGAAACAATCATTATATTGCCTGCCACCCAGTACTCACAGCATTTATACCCATGTTGGCAAGCCTCTATTACCTATGACTATAATAGATTATAGTGAAATGTTAAATGCACCCCATGAAAAAGTGCACTTGTCACTTGTCACTTGTGCTTGGCAAGTTTGCATTTATTTAATTAAAAAAACAGTAATATTGTGAAATTGTATTACAATTTAAAATAATATTTTCTATTTTATTATATTTTAAAATGTAATTTGTTTTTGTGATGGTAAAGCCGAATTTTTGGCAGCCATTACGCCAGTCTTCAGTGTCAGATGGTCCTTCAGAAATCAATGCTGACTTTGTGCTCAGAAACTTTCTTAGTATTATCAATGCTGACAGTTGTGCTGGTTAATATTTTTGTGGAAACCATGATACATATTTTTTTTTCAGGATTCTTTTATGAATAGAATAGAAACCTTTTAACACTGTAGATGTCTTTATGGTCACTTTTGATCAATTTTATGCACTCTTTCTAAATAAAAGTACTAATTTCTTCCAAAAACAATATTACAGAACTTTTGAACCGTTTAAGGCAACAAAATGCTGGGGGGCTGTCCCCCCAAGTGACTGAAAAGTAAATACAATGTAGTTATTTTCATACATTATAAATTGTTATTTTGTAAATAAATTAATAAATCAAATCAAACTAACTAATGCCTCCCATCTCATTTGTGTAAATTGTGGCGTGACTAATCTTCATTTTAGTGGATATTAGTACTATTATAGCATACTGCTTGCCCTTACATTACATAGCGTGAATGAATATTCAGTGTTTTTTACAACCACTTCAGAGAAATCTGGACCTAACCAAAATAAAGTCAGACGAAGATGGCAATTCTGATGCCGTGCTTGATGACTCTGCACCTGGACAGTCTCATAAAGGGGATCCACAGGACGCTCTGTAGCAGCTTGGTGTTCTACATTCATGTCAGGTACAGGACTATTCACATCCAGATGTTATTTGATTTACACTAAACAAAACCTAGACGTTTAATAATATAAACTACTTAATCTGCCATTTTCAGTAAGATTTACTAAATAGGCTATGAAGTATTTGTTGTGTGCAGAACTTGAATCATGTCCAACAGATATCTGATTTAAAGCAGTGGGTGAGGAATTCACTCCTTGATTTGATTTATAAAAGCCTACTTCAATATTCTGTTGACAAACATGTTTATAGTGCATTGTTTTCAACGTGTTTATTTAAATTATATAGCCTTTACTCATCAGTGCTCTCCAAATGTATTTCTAGTATCCATATGGCCAAGGACAAAACATTTCCTGGGTGTTCTTCTTACTCTTTCATAGCACTCTTCTTTCCGATATAAGCCAATCAAAATGTACGACTAGTCAAAGTTGTACATTAGATATTTGAAATTAAGAGTCTTTAATATTAAAATTTCGAAAAAGCTTGGGAGATCAATTATTAAACGTTAAAATGGCTTGCCATACTGGTACAGCCATGTATTCTGACAGGAGGCACTTCGCTGGAAACTGATTGGTCCGCTCATGGTGACATCACATTGATGATGCTTTGTGGGGCCGCCTAGAGATTTAATTACGGATCTGTGTTCGCGCATTGTATTCTACGAGCCGTTTTTCCTCACTGTTAGCCTTATTTTATTGATTTAAATGTTTCTGTTTTTTCCGTTTGTTAAGACCTTTCTTTATGAAATAAAACCCGCTCTCGAGTCGCTTGTCACCAGCCTCGCGCGCTGATTCTGGAGCCAGTGTTTTTGTTAGTGAGCGATCCTGGGACGCGCGCTCGATCTGTCGGCATGTTCGGATACCCTTCTGCAGGATTATAACCACCGGAAAACAGCACTGCAGTCAATAAAGTAAGTGACTGAAATAACATGGAGTAAAAAGAAGACGAGGTTATGATGTGTCATAGGTTGAGCATAGCCTAGCAGCACCTGTAGCAGCTCTTGACTGCTGAACAAAAAATATCTTAAGCCAGTCTAAGATGGTTTGCTGGTCGTTGATGGTTTATGATGGTCTCCTAGCCTGATCAAGCTTGTCTTTAGATGGTTTAGCCGGAAAGCAAGTTGGAGTCCCAGTCTAACCAGCTAAAAATAAGTCTAGAACCAGTAAAAAAAAAATCCAAGCCTTAAACGATGATGGTTTTGGTCTTAAACCATCATCAGCGAAAAAAAAATACACACACACAAACAACTGAGCAATACTATAATTTTATATCTATATATGTCTCTCTCTCCTCACTCTTTCATTTTCTGTAGTTTGTGAGAGCTGAGATTAAAAGCGATGATGGACCATTTGGCAACTACTAGTGGCACCCAGGGACCTGTCATGTGTGAACCCTCTTACCCTTCATGTAAAATGGCCCGTATGGAGAATTCAAGAGATCTGCCTGTACCTGGAGTCACTCCTGTGAGCCTGACTTCCAAACAAACATCATTACACACTAACAGGAGGAAAGGTAATATAATATATAATATAAACTACTTAATCTGCCATTTTCAGTAAGATTTACTAAATAGGCTATGAAGTATTTGTTGTGCGCAGAACTTGAATCATGTCCAACAGATATCTGATTTAAAGCAGTGGGTGAGGAATTCACTCCTTGATTTGATTTATAAAAGCCTACTTCAATATTCTGTTGACTTGAATGTTTATGTTTATTTTTTTTTATTTTTTTTGTTTTTATTATATACTGTAGCCTTTACTCATCAGTTTATACACTGACGGGTATAAACACAGATACAGGTCCTTGTCTGTTCATAAGATGTCTGTGTGATCATATTCTCCTGTCTGTCCATACAGGCAGTCTGCTTCCTGTGTTCTGTATGGTGGAGCAGAATGATGTCCCGCCATCAGAGAGGAAGAGGTCAGAGCATGCAGAATTTGTGCTGTTGAAAACAGACCTGCTGTTTAGCCAGATTACAGAGGCCGCACTGCAAGAGCTGGGATACACACACACCGCAGCAGCTCTGGCTACAGGTATACAGACACACACACTAATGAATAATTCACACTCAGTTCAAATTGAATGTGTAAGCCTGAAAGATGGGAAATGTTGCTGTTATTTTTTTTTAAGTTCCAGTCCACACAGTCCAGTGCATCACACATACTGTAAACCATGTTCAATATTTTTTTTTTAAGTCTAATATGCTCACCAAGGCTACATTGATTACAAATATAGTACAGACAGTAATATTGTGAAATATTAATATAATTTTAAGTAACTGTTTTAATATATTTTAAATGTAATTTACTCCTGTGATAGCAAAGCTGCATTTTAATATGCCGATTTGGTGCTCATGAAACATTTCTAATTTTGAAAACAGAGCTGCTTAGTATTTTTGTGGAAACAGTTAAACATTTCTCAGGATTCTGAGATTAATAGAAAGTTTTAAAAAAAAAATCTTTTTAACATTATAAATGTCTGATATGTAAATGATCAATTTTCTAAATATAAGTAAAATAAATAAAAAAAAACACGTACTGTCCCCAAACCTTTGAACTGCAGCATATATTTAATACAAATTATTTCCAGTAATTATATCTAATTGATATCAAATTTAAAAGTACTTTGATTTATTTTAAATTTCTATTTAAACATTGAAAAGGCTGCACAATTACATTACACAGTAAACAAAAACACAAAATATTGGAAAAATGTTTAGATGGTCGAATCTTAAGTTAACCTGTACTTAATGTTTATTGGTTGTTTTTTACATAACATATTCCCTCATCTGGGTTTTTTTTTTTTTTTTTTCATTTTTAATGATAATGTTTATAATATAACACATAATTTACTTATTTGATACAACAATTAAGTAAAGGAAAATATTATAAGTTGGAAAAATAGAAAAGGAAGTGCAGAAAGCTGATGGGACACAAGAGAATGTGAACTTGGTCAAGATCAGATAGCTATTAAGGTCGTCAGAAGAGAAAAATAAGTAGCAAAGTCAAATAATTAAAAAACAACATCTCCAAAATCCAAACAAAAAAGGAAATATGGTGTCAGGAACTATATAAGGATCATATATAATAGTCATATATTGTAATAAATATTAATGTCTGCATTAGGTCAGGTTCAAGTTGGCCATTGGAACCCTGTGTCTCTGTCCACGGTGACAGACACCTCTGATGCAACAGTAGGAGACATGCTTCAAGATCTTTACCATGTCATCACCTTAAGAATAAAGCTACACAGGTACAACCTGCACACACACTTACTTTAACCATCACATCTGTCTCTGGGTTTCAGCAAACAGGCTTATCAGAATGATGAACTACATACACTCTGAGAATTAAAGCTGTTCTGATTTATGATTAAGAATAATTTAGTGTTAAAAACTCATTTTAAAATTATTAAAAGTTATTATAGTTATTAAAGTTTTGAGGATAAACACTTAATAATATAGCTATTTGTGGAATAATAATTATTTGTGATTAATGTTCCTCACTGTAATTAATTATTGTAATACACTCCTTTCTCATTGACTCATGCACGTTCTCTCACTCTCTTAGTGTTTCTAAATTAGAGGACTTGCCTGCTGAGCAGTGGACTCATTCTACCGTCAGAAATGCCCTGAAGGAGCTGCTAAAAGAGATGAATCAGAGCACTTTGGCTAAAGAGTGTCCGTTATCTCAGGTACATGTTCACAATTAGACACTGTAAATACACTGTTTTTGCAAGGCACCATGCATATAACCTGTATACTAACTTAAAAACAATTTTTATCAACCATAGCTTAATTGCATGTAGCTATAGAAAAAAATAAGGTTAATTGTCTCATATCTTATGGTTAAAGAGCAGAACTATGATCGAAGAAGTGCTCTCCATTGAAGAATACACCCTACTATTAAGATCCATGCCTAGTTTGAGAACCAGCTATTAAATCTATTTAGCAAGGAGACAAAAACCTTTAGCACATCCTTTCTGGACACATTTAGTCAGTTCCAAGGTACACCTTAAGGCTTAATTTAGTATGCTCTTTCTGTTATTTACTGAATTCCAGTTACAGTCACATGAAAATAAAATGAGAGGCAAAATCCCATTTTTGCCTGCACATAAACACACATTGACTTCTCTCATATTTTTGTTTGAAAGAGCATGATTTCATCAGTAGTGAACGGCACTTACTATGCCAGCATCTCTGCTGCAAGATGTCAGGAGTTCGGCCAGTGGTACAAACACTACAAGAGGGCAAAATCTATGATGGGTGAGTAGCAAGAATCGCTCATATATTCCCACATTTATAGCCTTCTAGTTGTTTTCTTTGTGTGTTTTGGTAACACTTTACATTAAAGTTTAATTTGTTATCATTTTGGTAATACAGTAGGTATTATGAACAAACAAAGAACAATAACTTTACAGCATTTATCAATTTAGGTTAATGTTTAGATATGCTAACACATTTATAATATTTCAAGCTCTATTAATTAACATTAAATGTATTATGAACAAACATGAATTAACAATATAATAGCATATTTATAAATTGTCAGTAATGCTGTAAAAATGGTTGTTCATTGTTAATTAATGATACATAATTGTATTAACCTATCTTTTACACTCATCAAAGCTGCATTTATTTGATCAAAAATACTGTAAAATCATTAATATTGTGAAATGTTACTACAATTTAAAATGACTGTTTTCTATTTTAATATATTTAAAAATGTAATTAATTTCTGTGGTGGCAAAACCATTACTCCAATCTTCAATGACACATCATTCTTCAGAAATAATTATAATTTTTAATAATTAATGTTTTTTTATATTTCAGGATTTTTTTGATGAATAGAAAGTTTTTATTTTGAAATAAAAATCTTTTGTAACAATATAGAAGTCTTTACTGTCATTTTTGATCAGTTTAATGCATCCCTGCTCAATAAAAGTATAAAAAAAACCTGATAATAAGATCTTTGAATGGCAGTGTATGTAAAAAATTAAAAATTTAGTAAAATAACAATATATGCTTAACGCAGTGTATACTGAAAATAAAAAGATTTTGGATGTGAATTTTAAATGGACTCCAGTTATTTAATATGAATTTTGAACTACTAAAGATTTTATCTCCCCTCAGGTGAAATGAGCAGGCAATGCAACCAACCCTCATCATCCAGCCAGCCCACCATGTACCAGCAACCAATGGAAGGCAGTGGGGCGGAGTCATGTGCTGTTGTCCAGATGCAGGCTGGAATGCCAGGTCTAGTGATGGCTCAGCTCCTCTCACAGCAGCACGCCATGTCTCAACTTCTCACACACGCTCACACGCACTCACACGGGCCTCATCCTGCACCACTAAGGACTCCTCCTAAATGCAATGTGTCCCCACCCACGGTACCTCAATGTCCCTCACCTGTCACCGACGTATCACCTGAAATTTACCACTGGGTGCGTGAGGAGCTGAAGAGGGCAGGGGTTTCCCAAGCGGTGTTTGCACGAGTGGCCATTAACAGGACTCAGGTAACATGTTCATTTTATGAAACAGAATTTTTTGTCATATGTCCATATCTTTTAAATGTTATGTATCTATACACATAATAAACACAGTGTCTATCCATGATATCACTTGCAACAGGGTCTTCTGTCAGAGATCTTGCGCAAAGAAGAGGACCCACGATGTGCATCTCAGTCTCTTTTAGTGAATCTTAGGGCCATGCAGGGCTTCCTGCAACTCCCGCAGAGCCAGAGAGACTCTATTTATCTGGAGGAAAGAGAGCGTAACCTCAACTCTACCTACAACACCAATACCAGCTCACCTCTGCCCATTCAGGTTCACTGTCACTCAAATTTAATTATGGACCTGAGATGCAAAATAGCTTGTGCTTTAATCTCTATGGACAGCGCAACTTATTTGATAAACTCATAATAGTAATAATAATAATATTGAAGTGCCATTTGTCAATGCCTACAAAAGTGTCTCTCTAACTACAGGCAAAACTTTCACCTGTTTCCAAGGACACTGTAGTCAAAGTGGAATGCGATGATTCTGGAATAAATTATGGCATCTATGATGAAATACAGCAGGAAATGAGACGAGCAAAAGTGTCACAGGCCTTGTTTGCAAAAGTATCTGCAGCGAAGAGTCAGGTACGTCATGTGTACTGAAGGAATACACTGGTACAGACTGCACAAAAAAATCTCTCTTAAAAAAAAATAAAAAAAAAAAGAGTTAGAGGTTACAAATACATTTATGCATTTTATCCAAAGCAACTTACATTGCATCTGAGTTTTATACATTTCATACTTGATTAACTATCTAATAAATGTCTATATGAATGCAGGGAATACAAGGACTAATAGAAATGGTCAGTATATACCTAGAATGCATATAATATAGTGATTATGAAAAAAAAGGGGGTTAATCCACTCCCAGTTTTATGAGAAAATATCTACAGTAGGGAGCAAAAATCTAGAATACTAGTGGAAATGCTTTTCTTTTTTCTTTTCTTCTATGTTTTCCTTTTACAAATTTAATTATCAGCATAACAATTTGAGAGATTTTTTTTTTTTTTCAGAAATCTTATATCTTATAAAAATACAGTAAAAACAGTAATATTATTAAATATTATTAATATTTTATATTTCTGTGTTAATATATTTGGTAGACACTTATCCAAAGTAACTTACATTTCATTGAAGGTATAAACATTTCATTCATATTTAAATGCAGTATATATTTATATGAATGCAGGGAATGCAAGGACTAACAGGAATGTGTATATATTGAATGCATATAATATAGTGATAATGAAAATAATTTGTATTAATCAACTCCTAGTTTTATGCAAAAATATGTATAGTGTGGTCCAAAAGTCTAAAACACTAGTGGAAATGTTTTTATTTGGAATTTCATCCATTACAAATCAGATTATCGACATAACAATTTGACAGTTTTTTTTTTTTTTTTTTTTTTTTTGAAATATTAAGTTTTTGATCCAAAATACAGTAAAATCAGCTATTTTGCTAAATATTATTACAATTTAAAATAACTCTTTTCTATTTTAATATATTTTGCAGAGGCTTCAGATTTTGGTAGCCCAAAATTAATTTAACTAGCCTGAATAAAAAAAGACATTGGCTAAACTTCACTGCGGACAAATCAGCATGATCAAAACCTTTTTTTTTTTAAATAACAAATCATGTAGGGTGCAACGATCATACAACTCATGGTTCGGATTATATTACAGGATTTTTTTTTATTTTTTATTTTTTGGTGAGTGAAAAAAAATATATTTAAAGTACTACTTCGAAACCACAGCAAAAAGTAAAAAATTCTTAAAGACAAGTGAACCGTCAGAAATAAAATAAGAACAAAAACTAATTACAAGTATAGATAAATAAAATATAACAAAGCTACAAATAAAGTAAGGTCTAACATTAGTGTTCCGGCATAGAAATGTAATAATTTAAAATAACACTGCAGAGTGTTTACTGTATAAATTAAATTAAAAAATTAAAAAAGCCATTAAAAGATTTGTGTTTTGTTGTTTGATTAACATTAATAACATAAGCACTGATGCACAGATCTAATATAATGATACACATCCAATTTCTTTCTGTTCATGTTCACTCCACTTAACCAACAGTTTAAAAGAATACTTTCCTAGACTGGTATTTTGAAATAATTTTGTGTGCATGTGTCCATTCAAGCACAAGGAGACCCGAAAGATGAATCAATTCTGTGTTTGTGCGCTGTATGCTAGCCTCAGGCAGTCGAGCAACCAATTTTGTGAGCCCTGCACATAGTTAATAGCGCACATTTGCTTATTTGACTAGTGACCTAGAAATACTGCAGAATTTTAAATATTTCTTGACAATTAAATATTTATCTCCTACATATAAAAGTTTAATATAAATATTTAAATATTTATGTCATGGAAAGCATAAATTAATCATTTCTTATTCATTTTACATCATAACATTTTTTCGCATTTTAAATGATTGAAATTCCTAAAACAGGATGTCTAGGTTTAAATCAGATTTTTAGTTTCAGATGTTTGAACCCTGCTGTATATGTGTCTGTGTTTTAGGGCTGGCTGTGTGAGCTCCTGCGCTGGAAGGAGGAGCCATCGCCTCAGAATCGTACACTGTGGGAAAATCTGTCTCTGATACGCCAGTTCCTAAATCTCAGCCAATCAGAGCGAGATGTTATATATGACCAAGAGAGCAATACCGGGCAGACGTTCTACTCTGAAAAACATACAAGACCACTGACTGAGCAACTACAAGTGAGTGCTCACACTAACTTCTACAATTATAACTTCAGTAAACAATTACAGTACATTATGAATAATCGATCACTGACTGTAAATTATTTTTTACATATATTTTGTTAATATGGGACTTAAATCAACCATGTTTTGATGTGTTAGATCTCATAATTATTTACTTTATTGATTTATTTCTCTAAAGGTGATGCCACAGCATATGGTGCCTCTAAAGCAGCACCAACAACTACATAAAATTCCACCTCAGCATAATCAACACTTCCTCCAGCAGCATCTCATCACTGGATGTCCCAAAGAGATTTACACGGGCTCAGATATTGGAGGCAGGTCTTTACCACCAGAAGCACATGCAATTCTGCAGAGTTTCATTCAGGAAGTGGGACTACATCCAGATCAAGAGGCCATTCATACACTGTCTGCTCAACTGGGAGTGGCCAAAGAGGCTGTTCTTAGCTTTTTCAATGGTCACAACTGGCTTCAACAGGAAGAACAGGACAACAGAGGAGAAAGAGAGACTGAGGAAAGGGAAGATGATTACATGGAGGCAGAGGAGGAATGCAGGGGTGCAATGGAAAATGATGAGGAGACAAATGCAAACATGATGACAGGGAAACAAGATGGTGCGGTGGAGCTGAATGCATCTACACAAACTCGTTTTATCATTACTATTAAAAAAGAGGAGGAGCTTCCATGTAAGGAGGAGCGTGATGATAGCCCCGCCTACTGCCAATTCATAAACTCCTAAAAAATACACTACCGTTCAAAAGCTTGGGGTCATTTTGTTTGAATGAAATTAATACTTTAATTCAGCAATGATGCATTAAAGGGATCGAATATGATGGTGAAGACATTTATAATTTGACAACTGATTTCTGTTTCAAATAAATACTGTTCTTCCGAATGTTCTATTCATCGTGTTCGATCCTGAAAAATAATCACTGAAATATTAAGTAGCACAAGTATAATAAATGTTTCTTGAGCACTAAATCAGCATATTAGAATGATTTCTGAAGGATCATGTGACAGTAATAATTCAGCTTTGCCATCAAAGGAATAAATTAAATGTTAAATATATTAAAATAGAAAACAGTTATATTAAATTGTAATAACATTTCAACATATTACTGGTTTTACCGTAATTTTGATCAAATAAAGGCAGCCTAAGTGAGCATGATCGACGTGAAAAACATTTTAAGAATATCCTACCAACCTCACACTTTTGAACATAAGTGTATTAAATCTCATTTAAACAAATAAACGGCAATGAATACTGGGTGATTTTACAATTTCATGTAGCGTATTTACGGTTGTGCCTTTATGCACAAGGTGTTTTATTAAAACATCATACTTTGAATGGACTATGGAAGTGGAATATTGAGGATTCCAATTCCAATCCACAAAGTAAATGCCATGGAAAGCATTCATTAAACATCACTGTTCTTATGTCTAAAAAATGTTTTATTAATATTAGGGGTGTAAAAATGCTCATGTCTGACAATGAAAATTAAATGGAGTTATAACAATATTCAAAACCAAATTAAGTCACCATTTTCAGGAAGAATTGCAAATTTGAATTGTTCTTATAGCAAATATTTACACCCCTAAATGAATATGATTTGCAATTTTATAGTAGTATTATTTATTGTTTGTCTCTGGTTTTCTACTCAAATCCTCAACTGAATCTTTGCAGGTGGCGGGCAACGTCGGTCAGTGTTAAGGGTGGCATATTCAGCCAGACAGTATTGTCTTTTGCAAGAACTGTTGCCAGAGACCCTGAAACCATGATGTATTATATGTTAGAAAGAAACAGCACATTACTGTATTATTGTCAGTAGAACAAAACACAATAGAAACAGCACTTTGAATTACAGTGAATGGTTCTATCAGTCTCTCTAATGAATTACAATAAATCTGTACTATTTGTTATTGTTTATTATATTTAAAGCCATTTTATTTAAGAACTAGAAAATGAGATTTATGTTTAACTGTGATAGCATTCCCGATTATAACTTATTTCTCTGCTAAATAGTGTCAGAATTGACGCAATCTACTTAAAATGAGGGAAAATATCTAGAAAATCCAACTGACTTTGAAAGTCCAATTTCATTTTATTTTCATAAAGGTCTGACAGTGTTGACAAATAGCAGAGTGAAATCATGTAATGTTGAAAATGAGAAGAATATTTTACAAAGAATATTAAAATATAAATTAAAAAAAAACTTTATTCTGCCATATTTATTATATAAGAGTTATGGTCTGAGGACAGGTGCTTTTAAGGGTACTGACTGTCAATTTGTGATTACGAGATAATTAAATGAAATGTTTGTGTTACAAAGATTTTTAGCAAATATCTCTGATTCATCAGATGAATTTCTGCTCAATTAATCTGCTATTTCAAAAACTAATGGCAGGTAAAGGGGGACATTTGCTGTGCCAGTCTCTAAATGCACGGTTTATTTGTGGTGTATGGTGTCATATGGTGGCTTTTGGGTCATATCAAGAAATATTTCTCACTAATCCACCCACAACTCTTATATTAGATGACTTATTTTCGATATAATTGAGGATAAAATATCGCGCGCTGTGAAATCAGAGCTCGCGCCAGGCTTCCCGTCCGGATTGAGTCACGTGTCTGATCAGCTGTTCTGCGGCACATCCGCCTGACTCGCGCTAGTGTTTACATGCATGCTGCACCGGGCAGAATGGGCAGACCCGCCTGAAGCATTGCAGGTAAAATATCAGCTGAATTCCCTTTACTGCATTGAAACTGTCATTTGCGATCGTCGGAGTGCTTGTGAAAACTGAATGCAGAGACATAAAGAGTGTGAAATGCTGTGCAATGCTTCATATCGGAAGTGTAGAGCTGCCAGCCCCGTAAGGCCTTTCGACTCAACATATCCCTTAATAAATCCAAATTTATTAACCGCTTTTAATCAGTTTTCTGATGTATATCCCCAACAGTAGGCGTCGGGGACCTGGATATGAGAAATTATAACTATCATTTTGAAATCTGTCTTTGATATTTAGGCTGTAGGGATGCCTGTACGTTTCATACTATATTTCATTGGTTATGCAATTGATGTCTGACCACATTATGGATCAATGTCCCATTTTTATTTTCACTTCTGGTTAGGGATGCTTAAATCTTGGTCCTCGTATCTGAAAGCTGTATTATTATAGGAATAGACTGGGACACATTCCCCCTTAAATTCAGAATATTGTGTGACTGATACTGGTTTTCAATTGTTGATACCTAATTTTTTATGTTTGGTCTCCTCTAGTCTTAAAGAAGTGGTTACAGTTTTGCTGATAAGCTATAACCAACTTAACCGACTTAACCAATATGATGGCCGATATGATAAGATGGTCTGTTCAAACAAATTTGATGCAACAAAACGTTGTAACTTATAATAGAGAACATAGATAAAAGTATTTTCAGAGTCCTGATATTAAGCCTTGATATTATCTGTTTTCAATATTGGACAGATCAGATGCTGATAATTAAAATTGTATATAAAGTTTATAAATAAAGCATTGAAATAAAGCATTTGATATAAACGTTATGTAATTTAATAACTAAAATGGAAAAATGACCACCTGAATTTTAGTGACGCCCTTTCTGAGAATCTATTGAGGATTTGATATTTCATGATTCCTCTTTCTCCTTTAATTAATATAATTTAAAAAAAAAAAAAAAAATATATATATATATATATATATATATATATATATATATATATATATATATATATAACATTATAATATAATTGTGAAGTAGGGCAGCATGATCTTTGGAGGACTATATGATTGTCTTTGGACCTGAGGGCACATAGTCTGAACAGAAAAAGATTTACCGTGGCATCACAAGATCAGCTCGCTGCCCTTTTTCACACTTGCTCACACACACACACACACACACACACACACACACACACACACACACACACACACACACTTGGTGACATCTGAGTTAAACGCCTGTCATGCTGCAGTATTTAATGCATACAAACCATGTCAGATTATAATTAGCTAATGGCATTTGGTTAATACATGTTATAAGAAACATATAGGCTTACTCTTAGTCCTGTAATATTGGAAAACACCACTGAGTTTCAGTTTATCATTGTATGTGAATACATGTATATTAAATAACTAGGACATGTGCACATTCTTTTCTTAATTCAGTACTGCTCTAATATTATAACCAAGCATATTTCTGCACTAATGATAAGGTTTTTGAGTTCACCCAGTAGCTTGTAGAATTCCTACAGGCTACTGTCATGTGATTGGCGCAGGAGCTCTGTTCTGTAATTGGCTGATGAAGTGAAGGCATGTGAGTGTGTTTAAACAGGTTTAGGCCTGGTCTGCTTCTGTAACCCTCATTATTGGTGTGTTCTACGCCCACACACATTTTGATGTAATGAGCTTGGTTTTGTCTCATGAAGCTCCTTAAATGTTTGATGCATTATTTTGTGATCCTAATTAACAAAACAGTGTTAAAGATTTATTTTATTTTTACTACTAGTCTAAAGTAACTTCCCTTTAGCATTTCTATTTGTGCAAATTACTTTTTCCCCCTAGTTAGTTACTTTAGTGAGTTATGGTTGTTTTGTTCCTTCATTTTGGTTTAGCACAGGTTTCTCACAGTTGTTATTTTTGTTCAGGTCCTCATTTCTTTGTTTCAAGTACACACAAAATAAATAAGGACTGCATATAGTCTTTTCCAATACTAATGTATTGAAATGGAGACAATACCATTTTAATCTTAGCTAAATCAAAATTATATGCAAAAAATATATTCAGCCCTAATTCTAATCAAACTTTTCTCCTTGATTATGCATGTGTATAAGCACATACAGACACACATATACAAGCAAAGGAACTTTTGCCCTGCATCTGAATCAAGTAATATCTACCACCACAGTTATTTGATGCAGTGATAAATATTTATGCATGGTATGTGTGTGTGTGTGCGCTAATGAAATATGCAAGGATTCATTTGTGGAGTGATTGCATCAGTGGTGGCTTTAGCCTGCAGCTGTGCCAGTAAATGCAGTAGTTGCAGAGAAACAAACTGAACATTTAAGGGATACTCCACCCCAAAATAAAAATTTTGTCATTAATCACTTACCCCCATGTCATTCCAAACCCGTAAAAGCTCTGTTCGTCTTCGGAACACAATTTAAGATATTTTGGATGAAAACCGGGAGGCTTTTGACTGTCCCATAGACTGCCAAGTAAATAACAGTGTCAAGGTCCATAAAAGGTATGAAAGTCGTCGTCAGAAGACACAAGAATGCACTGTTTTCTTTCAAATCAAAGCTAAATACACATAGAAACAGGGCATCCTTGTGGTGTGGATGACACAGAAGAGTATACGCAGCATACAGTAATATGGAGAGACACAGAGGAGACTGTTGACAAAGGAATTATTGAATAAAGTCATTATTTTTGTTTTCATCACTTACAAAAAGTGTTCCCGTCGCTTCATATAACCCAGATTGCACGTCTGATGGCAGATGGAGTATTCTGACGACGACTTTCATATACCTTTTTATGGACCTTGACACTGTTATTTACTTGGCAGTCTATGGGACAGTCTCAAGCCTCCTGGGGGTAAGTGATTAATGACAAAATTTTCATTTAAGGGTGGAGTATCCCTTTAATACAAGAGTTTCATGCTACACAAACCAAACATCTAATTACAGAGAGTTATTTTTATTTCTGTTTTTAATTGTTTTACTTAATAATCTTTTTGGTGAAAGTCTTAGTTGAATTCCTTTGTGTGAGGCATCTAGCAGGTCCAGGTCAATATTGTTGATTAGCATTTTAATTATTATTCATGTGTCTGCCTTGACTTAATAATTCCTCTAGTTGTCCCTGAGGCTTTATGCAAATTTCCTGCACTGTACTTCACTGCAGAGGATCCTGGGATTTCCCGCTGTACCAGAGCTAATGCATAAATCTAATTGAGCTGGGCCAGGGAGGTCTATTATACATGAGGAAAGCTATCTGTTAGCTTATAAAATTTGAAATCTGCCATTTATGATTTATTAACATTTTTATTTTGACAGAAAACAAACTTTTGAATGACTGTCAGTGGGGAGGGATGCTTTTATTATTATTAGTATTGTTAGTTTTATTATTTTTTTATATTTATTTTTTTTTTTTTTTTTTTTTTGTTATTATGTAATTGTTATTATTTTATTTTGATTGATTAATTATAATAATAATAATGCAGTTGTTCTTTATATTATTTTATTATTAATATAATTTATATAATTAAATATCTTTTTGATTTGATTTATTTTATTTTGTCTATTTTTACCATGCCACCCCCACAGTGGCAATTTCCTCGGCAGCGTTTCTTCATATATCAGCTAATATAACAGTTATATATATAATGCATAAGTTGCACAGGCTGTCTGTTGGTGTAGTGAGATGTCAGATCAGTGTTTATTAGTTCATCTGGATAACTGATAAAGCACGTTTGCTGGAGGTTGTGTGTGTTCAGAACTAAATGCAACCTCATTAAAAACAACAGAATGGATTTAGGTTTAAAAAAATAGAAAAAGAAATCCAGACAAGCCAGTTTTTCCACTTTTTAGAGGCTAATGCTGTCACATCAGCACTGTCTGGCTCTGGATTGTCGGAGCTGAGATATTTTTGGTTTATAAATGTCTGGGAATCGCTTCGAAACAGCGCATGGCACTGCCAGTGTGATTGTTCCCTTCCCCTCACTGCTGCAGAACAATTATTCCACATATACAAGATCAAATGAGCTCTGTTTGTTTGCCTCTTTGTTTCTTAGTTTGAGTCAAGACTTGTTTTAATTCACTGCACATCTGTCAAATGTTAGCATGGCTGGTTATTCTGGTAAATGAACACAAGTGTTGCTGGTATAATGATTCTGAGGTGATGGTACAGTCATATACACAATCCAATTAAACATCATTTAAAGAACCGAGTTGCTGGCACTCTTCATTAATGTTGCTGTCATGAATTGAGAAACATTCGGTCTGTGAAATACATTTACATTCGGTGCCAGAATTAGCAGCTACACTTGGATTTAATTACAAACAGCTTTTGACTGAAATGCAACCATGTAATTAATCCAAACAAACACAGTCTGTTTACTGTATACTAACCAGACATGATAACAGCTGTTGGGTCTCTGGCGTGTTGATTTGAGTTTCTGTCCTAACCAGTCCTGAAAAGTTGATGATGGAGACGGTTTTTTTTTTTTTTACCATTGTTTCCATCGCACTATTCTAAATTTGTTTGTTTTCAGTGTTAAAGGAATCGTTCACCCCAAAATAAAAAATCTGTCATCATTTGCTCATGCTCATGTCATTCCAAACCTGAATGCATTTCTTTCTTCTGTGGAACATAAAAGAAGATATTTTGAGGGATGCTGGTAAGCAAACATGTTCAGGTCCCATTGATTTCCATGGTATTTTTGTCCATGCTATAGAAGTCAATGGAAACTTAAACAGTTTTGTTACAAAAATTCTTCAAAATACATTATTTTATGTTCCGCAGAAGAATGAAAGTCATACAGTTTAGAACGATATGAGGGGGAGTAAATGATGTCAGAATTTTAGTTTTTGAGTGGACTATCCCTTTAAAATACTTCATGCTATCCAATAGTTTAATCTGCAAAGTCAATGAAAAGTAAGCCATTAATATTGTCAGTTGAGGCTCTGTCGGTATATTCATTTGTTTTGCTCTGCTGTTTGGCAGATTAATGGTTAGTGGACTGTGGTCTCCAGTGTGATAAGGCCTATGAGGAGAACCAGGCGAGTCTAACAGTGAGTATCCACACAATACCTGATGTAGTTCCTGTTTCGTACTGTAGTGTTGATTGTGGCTTCAGTGGTGTATGTTGATATCACAGTCTTTAGCTCTTCCTCTGTGCTTTTGCAGGACATGCAGCACCCAAACTTCGAAACACGACATCCGCTGCAGCAAGAGGAGCAGGAGACAGGTTACGACCCTCTACAGAACTACAACTGCAACAGAGATCGTAAGTAACCTAATATTGCTACATTCAAATTTGAGACCTGACATTGTGAAGAATAGGGCTGCATATTTTTTTTATGCATTTATGTTGATAAGTATTGTGATTGGATTTTGACTATTGCTATTAACTGGTATATAAGAACAAAAAAACAGCTCTCATGTTCAAAATGATGTGCAAAAACTACAGACTTGCAACTGTGATGTCTTAACTATTTTCTCTGTGTAATTTTCTTTTCTTTTATTTCAGGAGGATCATTGGATAGTACTGTTGAGTCCACGCTCAAGTCATACAGGTCATTAATTTTTCCCTAATGTCACAAAGCATCAGAGATCCACTCTGGTTCACATGTGAAACTCACTGCTGTGTGATGAAGGTATACCTCTATCCTCTAACTTTCCGTTTGACATGCTCTTTACAGAAAGGAATGGGATGATTTGTTCCAGAACAGTAACTACCTGGCGCGGATCAGGCAGACTGGTATTAACGGCCGATTACGGAGCAGCCGATTCCGCAGCGTATGCTGGAAGGTAATGGCTAGCTGATGATGACAGATGACAGGTTTACTTGTTGTTATTGGGGTTGAAAGGTTAAGTGTGCAATTTCTGTGCCAAGCGGGGAAGAAAATATTATGAGCTTTGGTTTTGTTGGTTCCAGCTTTATCTGGACGTCCTGCCAGAAGATAAGACTCAATGGATCAGTCGAACCAAGGAACACAGAGCACAGTATGAGAAGATCAAAGAGACGGTATGTGTGTGCACACATGTACATGGCAGTGATTTATGTGTCTTCAGTAGGTTTTGACATTAAATCATGATTGTTTGTCTTGAACTACAGCATATTACAAACCCTCGCAAAGCTGCCGGCCAACAGGACCTGGTGGTGAACAACCCACTGTCACAGGATGAAGGGGTGAGAAAACAGCCAATTTAGAAGAACCGTAAGAATGGCTGGATCTGTCCATTACAGTTTGATTTACAACTTTTTTTCTCTGCATCTCTCTTCAGAGTCTATGGAATAAGTTCTTTCAGGATAAGGAGCTCAGGAGCATGATCAAACAAGATGTTTTACGAACGTAAGTGTGTGAACTGCCTGTAATTCAGTCTTCAGTGTCACATAATCCTTCAGAAAGCAGTTTAATATGCTGATTTGGTGCTTAACTGTGATACATTTTTTTCAGGATTCTTTGATGAATCGAAAGTTCAAAAGAACAAAAATAGTTTTTTAAAAAAAAGAATTTTTACAACAATGTAAATGTCTTTACTGTCACTTTTAATCAATTTAATTTGTACTTGCTGAATAAGTGTTAATTTATTTAAATGTTAATGTATCTTTTTGTTTGTAATTTTTACTCATTAAATGAGCACACCAAAATTATAATTGAAACCGTTTATTTTAGTTTAATTTTTGTCCATACAAATTATTATTGTTATTATTATTATTATATTATATTTATTATATTATATTTCTGCAACTCCTTGATTGTCTGCAGGTTTCCAGAGATGGTGTTCTTCCAGGAAGAGGATGTCAGGACGAAGCTGACCGATATTCTCTTCTGCTATGCACGAGAAAACGAACAGCTACTCTATAAGCAGGTTTATTAACACTTAATGATTGTGACAGATACTTCCACACAACAACATAACCCTTCAAACTGGCTCAGATGTATCTAATAAAAATTTTGATCAAAAAAATCATTGACTTCTCTACATTATCCTCTCTGTCTTTCTACAGGGCATGCATGAGTTACTGGCACCTATAGTGTTTGTTCTTCACTGTGATCACCAGGCGTTTCAACATGCCAGTGAGACGGCCAATCCCAGGTCTGACCTATTTACCACACAGGAGAGACTGTCTGAAGACTTGCTCAAATTAAACTTTAAATTTGTTCTGCGTAGAGTTTTGAATAATTATTAATGGAGTTCTCAGTAATTCTTAGTATATTTATTTAAACTGTCTTTCCTTATTTGCAGTGAAGAGATGAAAGTCCTTCTAGATCCTAAATTCCACGAGCATGATGCTTAGTGAGTAACACATTATCACACTGGAAGATCTTAAACTATATTGCCATGTCTCTGTTTAAATGAATATAGTTGATAAATACATTTTGCTCAATCTGTTGCACCCATCTTTGTGTTCTTCAATAATTATCCCATAGTGCCATGTTTTCTCTGCTCATGGAGACAGCAGAACCCTGGTTCAGCAGTTTTGAGCGGGAGGTCAGAAAGGTACAAAGAATCATTTTATGTTAAACGTATTGCATTGCTATTTTGTTTGTGTTAACTTCAAATGTCAGTCTTGCTAACATTAGTTAAATGATGCTTAAATATTTCAGGGCAAAGAAGAGATGTTAACCAGCATCCCATTTGCGAGACCACAGGACTCGGGCCCTTCTGTTGCAATAGTGACCAAAGTCAACCGAATTCAGGATCAGCTATTAAAGAAACACGACATTGAACTGTACATGCACCTCAACAGATTAGAAATAGCTCCCCAGATTTATGGCATGTGAGTATGCATGAATTCTGTATATTTTTTTATTATATTATTATTTTTTATAATAATAATTATTAAAAAGGTTTTATTATTAATTGAAAATGTAATGAATTATATTTAATAATATTATTGAATATTTATAAATGTATATATTACTTATTTAAATCATTATTTCTTGCCATTTCTACGTGTTGTTGAAAATAAACGGGGTAGAATTAAATATAGGTTAAACAATAAGTGTTTTTTTTTTTTTTTTAATAAATTTGTCATTTTTTCCCATCATTTATGAGTTCTCTGTCTGTTTCTGTGTGTTTGTGGGCAGTCGCTGGGTTCGACTGCTGTTTGGTCGAGAGTTTCCCCTGCAGGATCTGTTAGTGGTCTGGGATGCTCTTTTTGCAGACAGCATCACTTTGGACCTGGTGGATTACGTGTTTGTCGCTATGCTTCTGTACATCAGAGATGCATGTGAGTTCAATTCTCTCTTGTCTGTGCTTCGTTCAACGAAAACCAGTGGAACACAAGATATAGACTTCTTAAGGCCTGAATACACTTTGAGTGTTCACCCTGTAGCCCGGTAGATAGCAAGCAATATAAACCCACTAACAGAGTCATATCGCATCACTACATAACAAATCCAAAGACAGGAAGTAATGGCATGCATATGAGTTGGCTTATGCCTGCTGGCACTGAACATGTATCTAACAAAGAGCTCTAAAAGAATGTTATCAACTTATTTGAATATGCAGTGACTATCGTTCCTGTGTTTTTCATGTCATAGTGATCGCTAGTAACTTCCAGACATGTCTCGGGCTCCTGATGCACTATCCTCCTATTGGAGACATCCACTCACTGCTGCTCAAAGCACTATTTCTCAGAGACCCTAAGGTACTGTAATGCACATTTTCATTTTTAATAATATTAAATAAATAAATATTATTTAAAAAAATCTAAATATTATATTACAAACACAATTTATAATATTAAATATGTAAATATGTATAATTAAAATACAATAATATTTATTATAAATGTAATATTTAGTAATGTGATAAGAGTGTTAATTATTGTTATTATTAGTTATTCTAAAATTTTAGGGTATTAAGGCCAGTGTCCTAAACACAGATTTAACCTAGCTTTACACAAAAGCACAGACGCTGCTGAAAGTACATTATGTATAACTTTTTATTTTTGTCATGTCTTTTTATATAACTTTAGAATAATCCACGACCTGTCAACTACCAGTTCCAGCAAAACCTTGATTACTACAAAACCCGTGGGGCTGACTTGGTCAACAAGACTCGGTATCTTGTCTTTTTGTGCATAATCTTTTTTTAAGCACATCTAAGAATTAATAATACAATTATTCATGTATATAGTATAATGTATATAATATACACTGTATATTTACAATATTTATTTACAATTTTCTTTTTTTTTTCCGCCAGGGCCAGCACCAAAGTAGCACCTCTCAACATTAATAAAGTATCCAGTTCTCTTCTTAGTTTTGGCCGGAAGCTCATCGCGCCGATTGGAGGTGGTTCCAGCGGTATCTCGCCAATTAATAGTGATGTGATATCAGCTCTTCCCCCTCAAGCTCAAGTGCCACGCCCATTGGCCGAGCCTCCATCATGCCCCACCCCCACAAACAAGCAGATGAAATCGCAGCCATACCCACAAACGCAGCATCAGCACCGGCTGCTGAAGTCTGAAAGTATGCCAGTGCACCTCAGCAAAGGTGAGCACACATGTACACACACCTTTTTGACCCCGTACGCTTATGGATTGTGTTAATTTTACCTCCAGAAGTTATTAATATTTCAGTGTGCATGGATTATGATGTGATTGTGTACATGCATGTGCTTAAGCACAGGAACATGTGACAGAATAGGTGTGTGCTGTAGCCTTACTCTTCTGTCTATTAGATGTAGGTTCTTGTGGAGCCTCTCAGATATCTCTCCCTGCCCAGATTCACTCTGATACCCCAGGTAACTGCTTCCATGACAACAACATCAGCACCGGAGTGTGCATGTGTGCTGTATAAATGCATTTTATTTGATCATGCTTTTTGTTTGTTTTTTTTTGTTTTTTTTTTTCTTTCACTGTGATGTGTCTGCTGTGTAATCCATGAATGTGTGTCTGTGTTCAAATAAACTTGGTGTAATCGTGTATTTTGAGTCATGCTGCTTTTTGCCACCAGGCTACTATGTGCAGATACTATGTAATAAATGAAAGTAATTAATTTACACTAATGTTTAAAGGTTTGGGGTTGATAGGATTAATTGTTTCTGTTTTTAAAAGAAGTCTCTTATGGTCACCAACACTGCATTTGTTTGAAAATAACAGTAAAAACAGTACTATTGTGATAAAGTATTACAATTTAAAATAACCATTTTCTTTGTAAACTTTTAAACTGCAATTTATTCCTGTGATGGCAAAACTGAATTTTCAGCATCATTACTCCAGTCTTAAGTGTTAGATGATCTTTCAGAAACATTCTAATATGCTGAATTTCTGCTCAAGAAACATTAACTACTACTATTAATATTAAAAACAGTTGTGCTGCCTAATATTTTAGTGGGAATCGTGAGCTATCTGTATTCAATATTTTTGGATAAATAGAAAGTTTAACACTGTTTTTACTGTCATTTTGATTAAATTAATTCATACTCACTATATAAAAGTACTAATTTCTTTTGGATGAAGGTATAATTATTCTCTGAACTTTCTGTGAACATGTCTTATTAGACATCTTCAAAGTACAAATGAGATCCTGCTATTTTTAAGGTCATGTTTTGTTTAACTTCTGATTTATTTGTATCTGTGATTTACTGCATGCTGTGTAATTCTCAAACTCTGTGTTATTTATGTAGCTTACTGTATGGTATGTTAAAATTGTTCTGTTACTTTTGGTCTTGCGGTCTGAAAAGTTTGTAATGTCTACCTTACAGGCCACACCTCCTGGATGGTTAGCTCCTCCCCCAGCACTGAAAGTTTGTCTGGTGGGAGGGATCATGCCATGTCTTCCCCTCCTCTCCCAGTGTCAAGGGGCCGAGTCTCCAGCACATCATCTCCTCCCCCCTCTGCCACAAAAAAAGACCCTTTCTTTAACATCAGTCGCTCACGGTCCCACAGTAAGACTATAAACAAGAAGGATGCGGTAAGTGGCATCTTTACTCTTTGCAACTGCTGTAATCATGTTTACTCTTCAACTTTACCTTCACATTCCCAGACTCTAATTTTGCGTCCCTTCTTTTATTTTCAAATAGCATGTGAATTACTAGGATGTTCTAGCTCCTGTTTTTGTGTTTATTAGCCCCTGTATGTATGCTAATTTATACACATGTATTTTTACACACAGGAGGAGCTGGAGGCCCAGGTGTCCTTCTTACAGGGTCAGATTAATGACCTAGAGGCCATGAGTAAATATTGTGCCAGGATGATGAACGTGCACATAGGTGAGTCAGTGAGCCAGACAGTCGTCTCTGCACTAAACCAACGCTGGTGATGGAATGGTAATGATTCTGCTTTGATTGATGGACAGGCAAAATTCAAGATGTGATACTGCAGGAGCATCTGGAGAAGGAAGATGAGGTTCTGGTGTCACTTGCTGGTCTAAAACAGGTATGAATCAGGTCTCTGCTTTGCAAAAAAAAATTTTTTTTTAATAATAATATGAAGATAAATAGAAAGTATATACAACATTTGTATTCTGTTCATTTATTTGTTTATTGGCAAGTACCCATGTAATTAGTACACAAACCATTCAGGGTGACACAAAATCTATTAGAGATCTGTTAGGATTAATATTGAATTACAGATCTAATTTTCTCCATATTGTCCCAGATTAAGGACATCCTGAAGGGGGCTCTCCGATTCAACCAGAGCCAGCTGGAGTCAGAGGAGAATGAAGAGATCACCATAGCAGACGATCACTACTGCTCTAGCCAGTATAGCACACTAAAGGACCAGAGTGATCCAGACCATTTGCCTGAAGACACAGCTGGTTCTACTGGCATACAACAAAAGGCTCCACAGCGCAAAGACCACCAGGAAGGAGACATGGTAGCTGAGAAAGAAGAGGAGGAGCAGGAGGAGGAGGAGGAGAAGGAGGAGAAGGTCTTGACCACTGAGAATATCACTGCAATACCAGAGCCACAGGTTAGAGAGGATTACACAAAGCTTTTTTTAATGTGAGCAAGTACATGCACATTTAAAAAATTCATCTAAACAGGGTTCCCACTTGTCCTTGAAAGTTTGTGAATCTGAAAAAATAAAAATAAATTCAAGCCCTGGAAAGTTTTTGAAATTAAACATACATTGAGACAGGTCCTTAAAAGTGCTTGAATTTATTTTGTGCAAGAAGTTTTCTGAAAAAAAATCCATATTATTCCCTCTGGTCTGCTAATGTGTTATTTCGGGAACACTTTATGACCTATGCTTGATTTACATTAGTTACGCGCATTTACGCATTACGTTAAGTGTTTCCCACGTGAGGTACTTTGTGTTGTACGTTGCCATGACGTTAGCGTGACCATATTTCCTATTTTTTCTGGACATGTCCTCTTTTTGGACCTAAAAAAATGCCTCCGGCAAGATGATTTCTGAATCACCCAAATTGTCGGGGATTCGGCTTTTACTTTCTATTACATCATCTATCAATATGTAGAGTATTTAAATCTCTTTTGAATGAGCGCTCGCTTTCACTTCTGTTTACACGATCATGCACGCTCTGTGTAAAGTAAGATCAGATATTTGTCAATAAGCTCAGGATCTGTTGAGCAGCAAATCCTGCAGGATGGTCTATCAGCCATCTTTCTCTCCTCAACCTGTAATCAGTCAAATCTGACTCCTGCAGCTCGTGTTGAATGCAGGGTTGCCAAGTCTGCGGGGGTTTTTTTTTCTTTCCTATGGCTAGTTTTAAACTGTTAATGGGTTAATTTTCCCCCGTGGGTTAAATGTTTGAAATGTTGTTTAAATTACATTTGACTGAAATGGTTGTATTGAAACATTTTGCATTCTGCCTATGATAAAACTGTGTTAGATGTTAAGTTTTGTGAAGGAGGGCCACTGGTAGGAAGCTTTTTAGCTGTGTTTATGATCAATATGCATAACAGTAACTGTAAAATATGTATTTTTAGGTATGGAAATGACATTTTCAGTTTTGATATTTGGGATATGGTCATTGCACTACTTTGGACACTACTTTAACCACTAACCAACCACACCCCAGCCCCCCAGCCCCCCGCCCCCCCGCCCCACCCGCACCCGCACCCACTGTCCTCTTTTTGGAAAACTAAAATATGGTCACCCTACATGACGTTCATGCGCGCACAAATCTACTACGATGGTACCTCAATGTTTCACAGACACACTGTGAAATGAATGTTGAATTGCTTTGCTTGTTAAGATAATGTAAATCCATGAGGTAAGAAAAACTTAAAAGCATATTCATATATCTTTAAACTTCTGGTTACATGAGCCTAAGCTCTTTACAATAAAATCCATGCATAAGTTAATATCAGATCATTTTAGAATACAGTGTAGGATGTACCAAATATTCTTCAGTTTAATGCAAAACAGAAATACAACAAATAGAATATTAGATCTCTGTCATGGCCAAAAATAAATGGAAAAAAATAAAAGCTTTTTTGAATAGTTGTGTTTGAGACATGAAAACCGTAACAATGTATCTTACAAGATAACACGATGTACCCTCGCTCTCACTTGAAATGTCCCCACATCAAGTCCTTGAATTTGAGGGTATTGGACCTGGAAAGACCTTGAAAGGTCCTTGAATTTGAAGTTAATCAAGGTGTGGGAACCCTGTTTAAAGGTTTTACTTCAGTACACCAGAAATAAAGTTTTTCTATTTATATATATATCTATCTATCTATCTATATATATATATATATATATATATATATATATATATATATATATATATATATAATATTTATTACAGGAAGTAAATAAAGGTTGTTATGACCATACAAGATGCATTATAATTGTATTACAGTAAAAAAATAGGAATAAAAAGTGTTTTTTATCAAATTAATTAAAGGCATTGCAACAAATGATGCATAAATATTTTTTGTTTATTTTATTTGTGTTACAGAATGAGATTTGGGGAAAAATTCCTTAATTGTGACCCTGGACCACAAAACCAGTCTTAAATGTAAATTTTCTGAAATTGAGATTTATACATCTGAAAGCTGAATAAATAAGCTTCCTATTGATGTATGGTTTATTAGGATCAGACAATATTTGGCTGGGATACAACTATTTGAAAATCTGGAATATGAGGGTGCAAAAAATCAAAATACTGAGAAAATCGCCATTAAAGTTTTCCAAATGAATTCTTAACAATGCATATTACTAATCAAAAATTATGTTTTGATATATTTACGGTAGGAAATTTGCTAAATATCTTCATGGAACATGATCTTTACTTGATATCCTAATGATTTTTGGCATAAAAGAAAAATCGATAATTTTGACCCATACAATGTTTTTTTGGGCTATGCTAAAAATATACCCCAGCGACTTAAGACTGGTTTTGTGGTCCAGGGTCACAATTGTTATGGAATAATAAAACATAATAATAATGAACAATCTTAATTTACTTGTTTTGTGTGTGGTGTTATCTTTTGGGCTGTTAATTCATAAAAAGAAATATTTTAAGTATTATAAATATACTATTATAATATTTATGAATATTTTTAGTTAGTTTTTATTTTTATATTTTTATTATTTTCACTTTATTTGAATCATTTTATTATTATTATTATTATTATTATTATTATTAATATTTCTATTTAGGTTTATTTTAATTCAGTTTTAGTCATTTTAGTACTTTGCCAAGGCAGCATTTCTAATATTCTAATGTTTATATTTCAGTTTTATTTAAATAGTCTCTTGGTTATTTGAAAAGTTTAACCATTCTATTATTGTTTTAATTTTAGCACTGGTTTGAATTACACAAGATGCTGATAAATTGATTGCATATATCGATATTTGCCCCAAAATGATCGTGTGATTCACCCAAACACACAACTGTAAATACATCAATTTCATACGCTTTTTATTTACTTTTTATCTTAGGCCACTGAAGGGAGAAACTGGGATGACTACATCTTGGTCTCGCAGGATGGCGAGCCATCTGAGAGTGAGGAGCAGAGCATAACCACCACGGCTCCACTCTTTAAGCATGTACGAGGCCTAAACAAGGCGGAGTTTCAAGACCCTCTGATGGGGACCACATCTGGGTCCTCCAGTCCAGATGACGGTAGCACTCACAGCAAGGACTCTGATTTCACTATTGTTAATCCTACTGACCTTTGAACCTGGATTCCCTCTAAATATGACTAGACCCATCTCCAACACTTAAGAAACTCTGCTGGACGCTGCAGATATGAACTCAGGCTGATTGCCTCATGTGCCCCATGCCCTGTTACTGAACTACCACACATTTTGTTTCTTAAATCCTGGACCTTTGGCTGTGTATTTAAGTACAAGCTCATTCAAATGTCTCTTTTTTTAAGGCCCTATACTGTACCATGTTTACCATGGATCCTTTGCTCCGTTACCTAAATGTGGTATCCAAAGCCATAAAAAGCAGCCTCAACTCAAATCAGAATCTCCATTCTGTAATTTTCTTTGAAAATGCCCTTACGACTGAAAGTTTTCAACATCACCTCGATGTCTATGAGGAAAACCTATATTTGTTTTCTCCTAAATCAGTATCCCGTGAAATGCATTTAACACACTCTCTGCCTCAGATAAAAGTTATATTTGCTACCGTTCTCCCTCTATCTCCGTCTTTGTCTTCTTTTGGATTACTTAGTGTTGTGATACAGCCGGGACATTGACAGATGCTCAATCTAGTAGTAGAGAGCTCTATTATCAATATGGACTGAGTGTCGCTATCATTCACTAACTCATCTTTACTGATTTTCCATGAACCAGTGCCTGAACAGTTTTCCATTTTTGTCTGTATTTTCTTTTTTTTAAGATTTGCGATTTTAGACCACAACATAGTCATTTGTTAAATTATTAATTATTTCTTTCATATTTGTCATTTTTTTTTAAACCAATGATATGTGATACTTTTGTGTTCTAGTATTTCTCTGTTGTCAGTAGTCTCATTTTGTCTTGGTTCCAGTGGTAACTGTGTATTGTTCTGCACATGACACAAGGGATGTTTCTAATACTGATATACTATTAACTCTGGATGAATAAAAAGCATTACTCTTGTCTAATCCAAAGCTTTGTGCACGGTACATTTTTCTTATGTAATTTTTAGCCAATTGTTTCCCTTTTCTGTGGAGATGATGATTGGCCTTATACTAGCCTACCTAAACACAGTCAACCAGCAGACAGTGAGTGAGCCAATTTGGTTTTGAGGCGCGTGACATAAAATTCAGTCCAAATATGAAGCTCATGATTTTTTAAACGCGACATCTAGCGGTCAGTTATTGCTATAGCAAGGCTCCTAATTAATAATAAACTAGCATTTTATCAAATTGGTTGTCAAATTTGGACTATATTACATTTCCTCATTTATGTAAATCTGATTTATTTTGCATTTAAATGCTAAACAAAAATTTGATAGCTCATAAAGGTCTTCGTATGTTTTCAAGGTCCTCAAGTTCCTCGTGTACATTCCCAAACTTTCGTGCAGTAAATAGATACTTTTAGACTCTACCGAGTCTGTCATATTATTTTAGAAAAAATTAGAGTGTGTAATGTTCGAGCTCTGACCAATTCACGATAAAAAAAAATACAATATAACAGTGTAAATAACTTTAAAATTTGCCTTATTTGGTATTTATTTTCCAATTAGGACTGAGAGGGTGTGGCGTTTTAATGCAACTCCATCCAGAAGCACAGACCCGACGAGCCACTCACTTCATTAACTTATTTTGTCATTTTAATTGTTTTAGATATGGTAAGTAACTTAAGTAGTAATAGCATTTGATCACTTCATCTCCCAGATACCATCGATAAAGTTCGGTGTTATTAATTTCAAGTTTATTGCTGTTAAAATTTCGCGCGGTAACGAACTCGCCAGTAGTTGAAATCAGACCGTCGCCCATTAGATTATGTGCATCTGTCAGGAGAGCACAAATGTTCGTCCAATTAACTAATTTTAGCCTAAATACCCAGATTGCTTAATGAAGAAACATGAAAAGGTCTTGTTGGAGATCGACCCGGTTTCGACCGCGTGCGTCGAGCACTTAGAAACTTCTTCACTTAGCATTTCGGCTGACTTTGGGGTGTATGTTTAGGGAATAGGTAACAAAACGTGTGGCCTTACTTCAAATCTAAGATGTATGAGGGCGCTCAGTTACCCTTGTGCCTCATATGTGGCTTATATTCACAGGTAGTAGTATTTTGAACCTCGATGAAGCGCGGCTACCGGTTGTTTTTGAGAGCTCCTTTTGTACTTGCTGTGTGTTCATTGTCTTGTTAATAATGTGTTTATATAATGCCGAAAATGTTGTGAAATACGTACAGGAATTCCAGAAGCACCGTCAGGGCTTTCCATCCTCTCTGAAGTTGTCTAACGGTTATATTTTACCTGAGGGCAAGATGACGCCCAACACACTGTTCGTCGGCGGCATTGACATGAAGGTAATGACGCTTTTACACTGTTTCTGTGGACTTGCATGCTCAAACTGGTACAGTACAATTCTAAACTCTACCCACTATGCCATTTTTTTTTTTTTTATCTAACTTAAGTTACTCCCCAAACTGGTACTTTTTCCATCAGGTGGACGAGAACGAGATCAGAGAGTTCTTTGCCAAGTACGGGTCTGTGAAAGAAGTGAAAATCATCACTTATCGAGGAGGAATATGCAAAGGGTGAGTGATTTTACCTCCTGAGAAAAAAAAATAAATCAGCCTTATGCTGGTCTTGGATTTAAGTTGGACGCATCTAGCCTGACCAACTAAAAAAAAAGTTGTCAAAATCCTTCTAAAACCAGCAAGACTTGGATACCAGCTAAGACCAGCCAACCAGCTTGAACTGGTTTAACTCCTTTTTTTTTTTCTGTCAGATTGTTTTCTAATGGGTCATTCAGAATATATTGTACATACTAATATATAGCATTTAATTCTGAACTGATTTAGTCCGGTAAAATTAGATTCAAACTATTATAATTGTGCATTGCATCAAGTCGCCCAAATGTTTCTTTTGTCAATTTTGCTTTCATGCCATTCAAAGAAAGTCATCTTGGAACAACATGTAGAAGAGTAAATGGCAGAACTGTCATTTGTGGTGTGAACTATCCCTTTACAGAATGTGTCTTGGAAACTGCTTTAAAAAAAAAAAGTGTCTGTCACGTCTGATTAGTTTCCCCATCTTCTTCCTCACAGGTATGGTTTCGTTTATTTCGGCGAGGACGTTGATATCCAGACTATCGTTGATGTAAGGAGGTCACTTTTACTTGTCTACGTGACTTTATCTCTTTTCTGTGTGAGTGTTGATGCTATGACGGTATCTTGACGTCTCATACAATTCAATTCTTCTACAGCAGCAGATCAGTTTTAAAGGGAAGAAACTCAAACTGGGACCTGCCATCATGAAAGAGAGAAATTCTCGTGAGTCCCTGCACACTGCTGCCTGTTTGGTCTGTCTTGTACAAAAGTCATGGAATTGCTATATTGATTTTTTTTTTTTTTTTTTTTTTTTGCCATTTTGGAGACATTTGTACTTGTAAATTGTTTCAATTTCGAGAATTGGTAGTGGATATCTTCTGATATGATTTCTGCAATAAAAAAATAGAAATTGTAATCTTAACAACCTAAAAAGTCATCTAATTTTATTTAAAATGTGTTGGGATCTTATTCTTAGGTTCAGTGTCGTCTCCAATGATTGGTCCATCACAGTGGATAAGCCCCAGCCCATATATGTACTGCAGCTGCTGTCCCCCAAGCCTGGCCCCGCCCTCACCTGTCTTCAATGGAGGGAATCAGTACATGCAGGTAACAACACAATCTTCATACAAACCATGACATTCTGCAAATTAAAATCACGTGGAGGAGTTATAAAATGTATCACATTCCAAAGATTGTAGAATATCATTGTTTTTCCTACGTGTCTGTCTGTCTTTATAGCCTTATTCGTACTCCAGTCCTCCAGGATTTATTGTCCCACAGGTGCCCATGAATTATGCACAGACCACATATGCCTACCAGGTACATAATCACCTGGGCACACAAACACGTATGGTCACATTGCTTTCATGTCGCAGATACACACACTTGGATATCTTGTGCTAACTGTTCATGCACACTTTTTTTTTTACTCTGGTTGTATTAGTAAAAAAAGTTTGTGTGTTTGTGTATAGTATCCCCTGCCACAGTGGTGTGGAGAGCAGAGGACGAGGCTTGTCAATCAGGTCAGCTCCACTCCCCTTTTTCTCGGTTGGTAAATGAGGGATTGAACGCAAGAGGCATAGTGTTCTTGCCTTGCCCATTAAATTAAATTGAGAAGTGTGTGTGTAAGCTAGTCCAAGACAGCTGCCTCTAGCATATTGATAATGTCAGTGCAGTGTAGCAGTAAGCACGGGTTTTACTTTGGTCTGTGCTAAAGATCATTATGTCTGAGATTTGCTAAAATGCTCTGCAATTAAGCCCTTATGAAGTTTTTTTTTTTTTTTTTTTTTTTTTTAAACCAATTGTGTTTTCTGTTTGATTTTTCATGCTTATGGTTTGTGGCAGGGAAAAAAATAGTTTTTTTCTTAAATGATTTAATTGTATTAGTATTTCTTTGAAGTACAGTTTACTATACAATAGTAAGTTTTATCAATTTCAAGTATTTCGGTGAGTTGTAGTGAAAACCTTTTTGAGTTTGTTTGTGTGATATGACAGTAGCTTATCCCAAATGAAACTGTGAGATATTAGTGATGTGAACTCTCAGGGCTCTAGGCAATGAACCAGATCCACTATCATAGTTTCATTACTTCCACAAGTGTGAAGAGTAGCTCTGAACATGTATCATGTCAATCACAATGTGCCACAAGACTGCAACCATACAGTCTTTATTACTTGGTTAATGAAGTGCACTGTACCCATATTACGTTTGATTGTTGTTCTGTGGTAAGCCTTTAGATGGCAGTGCTGGCTTTATATGAAAATTGCAAACACCTGAAGGGGAAAAAGTATGCTAAAATTGAAAGGCTCATCAATAAGAGTGTATGTGTGACTCTCTTTCAGAATTATGTGGATTGTGGAGTCCAGACTTTGCTAACTCTTCTGTAGCCCTCAACCACAAGCACAGACTCCTTTTCTTGGTAAGTTTTTTTTTTTTTTTTTTTTTTTTTTTTTTTTTTTTTTGTGCACCAAAATGAAGATACAGCCTTTAGTCTCAAGAGTCACTTTGTTTCTTTTTCTTAGGATAAAATCCCATAGAAGCAGAGGACAACTTGGAGATCAAGCAGTGATTTTCATTGTGTTTTGATACACCATTGCAGATAGGGTCACCCTGGGTGTGATGTGAAGGTGTATTTTGAGGGAATGACTGATTTATGATCATATGATCATACTGTGACCTAATGCCTCACACATCCACACACTGAAACATTTGACAAGCATTGTTTGCTTTTGCTTATTCAACCCTTTTTTTTTTTTTTTTTTTTTTTTTTTGTATTGTCTGTTTTTCTTTCTTTGTCATGGCCAACTAAATTTAAAGACACTTTTAAGCTCACAAATACATATTTATATTTTATGTTTGCTTATTTTAAAGTTAGACTCACTGTTGGTGGTGCACTGTATGCATTTAGGTAACTGTTCTGACGTGTTCAGTGTCTTTGTTTAATCATTCAGGCTGGTGAGTGTTCACTGTTAGTTTTATTTTGGGGTTTTCACATTCAGGGCACATGTTTGGATTTTCTCTTTGGTTATTGAGCACCAGGGTACAGTGGCTTCCCCCTCCTTTTTTACTCCAAATCTGCTTTCATCAGTTGTCATCACTGTACTTCCATTAATTTTTCGTTAACACTGTTTTTCTTTGTTGGTGCAGTTAAAAGGTTTAAATAAGATCACTGCATTAATTCAAAAATTACAATAAATTGTTTTTTACTGAGCCCTGTAAGTCACAGCAGGTCACGGACGGTTGACTTGTTTTAAATTAAAGCGATGACGGAATATTGATATCACTGTGAACACAGTCATGCTGCGTTTTTCTATTTTTCCAGCACTTTATTGCACCAGTTCATTTTAATTGAGGCTTTTGTTTTTGAAGGTTTGGTTGTTGTTGTTGTTTTTTTTTTTTTTAAGGTTTGTAAAGTTGAGTATTGTTCTGAACACAGCACTGACATTTTATTCATAGTTGTAACACTGTTCTTATGGGTTTTTCTTAAGGGGGCTTTGATTTAATAGCTTTAGCATATTCATCAGATACTTTTAAAAACCAACTCTGACTTGTATTGAAATATTGCAATTTTATTTCCTCATTTCCCATGGCTTCATGGGAGTTGTGGTCTATATTGTACCATAGTCTGATAGCTTCTAATCACTGTACTCCAGGTTTGCCTTGTGTGTGTGTGTGTGTATATATACATTTTGGGTTTTGATGTTGGCATTGTACGGTTTTGCTGTTTTTGTTAATAAAGTTGAATTAATTTATTTTTGCTTTATTAAGGTGGCTTTTTTTATTGTAATGGGCACCAAGTTTAATTAAAAAAATAAACTAGTTTGTGAGCTCCATTTTTGATTGCTATTGAATTAATTTTATTGTAATTTAAAGGAGAAAGTTCTGGACAATCCTGTAGTTTGTTGCTGTGTATGTGCTGGCCTCTCATCCCCTGTATTGTCTGGCTTGAAACAGTTTTAAGTTATGAATTGGTCATGGTTGATTCACATTAAATATGAATTTAATACTGCTTCTCAAACCCATGAATATGCTTTAACATGGATCACTCTATACGTGTCAATATTTAACAAGCATCACACACGGGAGTTCGACCTGACAACTTCTGGACTGTTTGACATTAGTCATTATAGTAGCCTACTCTTCAAAACTGAACTGAATTCAAATCAAAATTGTATATTGCTGGATATAGAACTCATTTTGTCTCTTTGAATTTCATAACACTGTTATGCTTATTGTCCTGAACAATAATCTGTGTGTACGGTGGAAATATACAAAGTATGAAATATATATATATATATATATATATATATATATATATATATAAAACTATCTTCTTTATAAGGATTATTGTGCCTTATCAAGGAATCCATAGAACAAAAATAATAAACTTGAAATTAATTGTAAAAATGTCTGCATAAAGTGGACACGTGGTGGCGCTATAGAGGTTTTTTATAAAAATTTTAATTTTTTTTAGTGTAGTTTTTAATGAATGAAGAATCAGAATGAAGAAACTGATTTATATGCATAGATTCATTGTATAACATTATACTTTGACGTCAACATGTCATTTTTGGTTTATTATGGTACCATTAGTCAAACAATTCTGGGTTTTAGTGTATGCTGATATTTATCAAAAATTTTTTGCCTCACTGTAGTTTAAGTGTACAATGTTGATGAAACGAGAGCGACTTGGAAACATCGGAGAGCCTCGTTCCCTTTCAGTCTCAGAGGAGAGAGAAAGAGAGAGAGCAGGAGGAGTGTCGCTCGCACCGCGCTGTGTGGCTGAAGGAGGCGCCACGGCGGAGCTGCACTCAGCTCCTCATCCACTCACCTGCCTCCAGTTCACACACAAGCGAGGGCACGAGAGTTGACAGAACGACTGAAAACTGAAAGAAACCGGAGAAGAGTGAAAGATAATTAGGGGAGAAAGAAACGACAGCGGAAACTCAAATCGAGAGAGACAAATCAAAGAACAACAGCAGGTATGTTCACTCTGTGTAGTTTCTTTCTGTCACTGTACCCTAATCTAACATTATGTCAGTTTACTGATATTACCCACAAGCCACTGCTTTCTTGTCTTCTGATTCATCTCGTTTCTTTTCTTCCCATGTTCTCATTATACTTGTAATAAAGGCTTTTATTTGCCATTGAATGTGATATGAGGCACTTTAAAGTTCAAGCTTTCTTCTAATTCAAAGACGGAGTTTGTGTGCACGTGCAAATAGAGAACAGCATAAATATCAAAGAATATCACACTCCTATGTAAGTCAAGCTATATATATATATATATATATACAATTTTTCCCCTATAACATTACAATTAATGGGAATTCATAATTTCTTTGGACTGTTGTGGACTTTTTCACTCCTTTTCCTTTTGAATTTAAATGCAGTCTTTGCATGTGAAATGAGATAAAATGTGCTAAAATATACAGTGATTTGCTGCTGGCCCTATTTTAATAGCCTTTGTGAAAGTGTGCATTTCATTCACAATACGATCTGCACTGAAATATGCCACTCAAACTGTTAAATCACTGAAATGATCTAAAATGAAACTTTAGTTGCTCTTTCCTAATGTTGGGATCCTTTGCTGACGCAGGGGCTACACACAGGCAGGAATTTATTAAATTGTGCTTTAGCAATGTTAATATTTCTTTATGAAACACGCTCATTTATTTAATGCTTTATACTATAAAAAAAGTGTTTGTATTGTATGAATTAAGAATATAAATATATGAGAATACAGCTTCAACCTTGACTTTAAGCAAAAAGCTCTTCAGGACAGGCACATATTGCACATGATGGTATCAAGGTAGACGACTGCTGGAAGAAGATGACCTTCAGTCAGTATTTCACACACACACACACACACACACACACATACACACTCACTCACAGTGGGGCTCTGAGGCTGATATGAGTGACAGGCTCAGCAGTCAAACTCTGAGAGAGAGAGAAATATAGCACAGGTGAGAGATTGGAAGCGAGAGGACTGAAGTAAGAGATGATTACAAACTTGTGAAATGTGAGGGGAGTGTGCTATCATCAACATTCATATTTAGCCATGCCAACCTGCTCTTGCGATAGTGACCTACAAACATCTCACACACAAACTTTCTCACATGCACATACATATACCCGAACTGGATAGTTGCATGTCTACAAAGATTCCAATTTACTGTCAAACCCATTCACAATTCAGATAGCAGTTAAAAAGAAAAAGAAATAAATTTATGTATACTATGTATATATATATATATATATATATATATATATATATATATATGTTAAGTTAACATATATATATATATATATAGTGTGTGTAAACATAAAAAAAAAAAGGAATCTTATTTGGACTCCACTACATGTATCATGATACTGTATTATTACCATATTTACATACTGTAATGTTGTAGTGTTTACATAGTGCTATAGTGCTACCATGGTACATGCAAAAAAAAAACAAGGTACCATATCAAACTATGGTACTTTTGGTACTTTTTTGTTTCGTTTACATTGGAGATGATGCGATGAATGTAGTAAAATGCAGAACTACACAATTGTATTATACTTTTATTCAGATATACAAGATTGTATTAAGATCCTTTGTCATAGCAAGACATTCGGATAGTAAATCAGGCTTTTCTTTATTTTATCACATCATATTGACAATCTCTCGTCTCCGTTGGTTACCAAAGCCCCACCACCACCACCTTGCATTCGATGTGTGCTCTCAACTTATTATCCTTCCCTATCATCTTGCCTAAATTTAGCTCTCCATCTTTCTTTTTGCCTTTTTTCTTCCGCTCCCCTCCTCACTCTTATCACAGTGAGAGATTATTGTGTGTGAATATCTTCGTGTGTGTTCTGCTGCGCAGCATGCAGGAAGTGTGTATGTGGGAAGTGTATAGTGCAGTTGTGATGTAGAGTATGAAACTGTATATGCATCTTTGTGCTGAAGATACACTCGAAGTCTCTGCATTTATGCTTTTTAGTCATCTAAATAATCTATCTGAATCTGATTCATAAGTCTTAATGTATCTATAAAATCTTAAGTGTATCTATAAAAACCCAGAATAATTTTCTACTGCTCTTTCATAGCTAAGGAGACTTAATGGATATCAATTTTGTCCCAGATGTTTCTGCTGTAATTCCCGAGAAAGAAAAATAGAAACAAATGTTGATACACAGTATTATTATAGAGTAATTATTTATATATTTTTTTATTTTTTTTATTAGTACTAGTAATATCGCACTAGTAAAATCGTTTTCTGTTTTTTTTTTTAACTTTATTTGATTAGTTGACTAAAAACCAATAAACATTCATTTAATGGAAAAAAATACAAAAAATTATCAGTAATTTCAAGCAAATTCATTTTGAGACTTGCTAAAGATTATATTTAACATTTGTTATTAAATTATTTATTAGTTCATTAGTAGATGACAGGAAATGTAATAAACATGCACAATAAAATATCCAATACTGGTCGATAAATTATAATACGGCCAATCGCGGTTATGATACTGATGGCAAAGACTAAGTATGATGCACACATTGGTGTGCTGTCATTTTTTGCCTCAGTGAGGGAGCAACTATCCCCTCACTGAGGTTTATGTGCTCATAAAAAGCATTTGTATTTGTCAAAGCTTGCGTTTGCTGGTCCCTTGATGATATTGCAAACTCAGCTGAGATTAAGAATCAGTGATTTCTTTTTCTGCTTTAATAGCTCTCCAAATGTTGTCTGAGTAACTCTGAGCAAACTGATGATCTGTCGGTCTGCTGCCGGGCGATTAGCGTCTGTAATGATGTGATTGTCAGGCTAGTGAAGGGAACTGAGTGGAACCGGACGCTTGACTGCCAGCATTAACTTCACTCAGCACAGGTGTGAAGGTCTGTGTATCTCCAGTGATTTAGACATTTATAATCCAGCTGTCAGATTCATAATAAAAGCAAATTGTCTCAGTAAATCTTTGTGATTTATTCCTACTTGGAATTTAAACCTATAGTGCTTGAGGTAACAGATGACTATGTTAACACCTCCCTGTGTATATTTTCAGTTTAAATATAAATTACTCAATAAATTCTCTCAAAATAACTTAAAAGTAGCGTAGCGTATCGTTTTAGATTTCAGTTGTTCACTTGAAGTCTGTAATCCACCATTTTTTGTGGAATAAAAGAAATAACACTGAAAAAACTATCACATCTGAGGCGATAGTTTGATCAATTGTAAAAGAACAAAGGAGAGATAATTGTTTTTGTGTGATGGTGTTGTATGGAGTATTTCCAGTGTGAGAAAGCTCCTAAAATTATGACGAACCACTTCTGTGTCCACATAGAGATGCTCTCTGTAGATATAAAGCCCTACATCAGAGACATCCCGGGTTATGTTTTCCACCTCCTAATGTTTTCCATTGATTTCTGGGAGTCATATTATTTGATATTCATGAAGTACACAATACCGTTAAAAAGTTTGGGGTCAGTAAGATTTTCATTATTTATTTTAAACAATGTAATACTTTTATTTTACGCGGACACATTCAGTTGATCAGAAGTAAGAATAAAGACATTTATATTGTCACAATAGATTTCTATTTAAAATAAATGCTGTTCTTTTGAAATTTCTATTCATCAAAGAATCCTGAATATTACTGTTTTACTGTATTTTTGATCAAATAAATGCAGCCTTGCATCTTTCTATAAATACACACGCACACACACAATGTCATCCTTTTCCATTCAATAGTTTTCTTTAATTAACCCCCCCCCCCCAAAAAAAAAAAAAAATCAATTCTTGCTTCATTTTAATTCATAGTAAAAGTAAAGACTTTCGGTTCAGTCAGATGCTGATTCAGTGAAGTCATGCTGTGATTCCTCAGACTGATTCAAACTGAAAAGTGAGTCTTTTTACGAGTCATTTCAAGAATCTCTTATACAAGTCATTAATTCATGCTGTGTTTTTGCTTGCAGCCAGCAAAGACAGCTCAATAGAAACTAAAGCATTGTTGTGGCTTTATTTTACATCACTCAATTTGCATAATATTTAGACATAACACCACTGTAAGTAAAACCATGGTCTTTTGGAAACTGCTACGATGATAATTCCATCATATTCTTTGAAGTACCTAGTACATACTGAAAACAATAGCCATACACTACTATTGTAGGCTGTATATCAAAATAGTATCCTGTACCATGGTAAAGCACAGTACTGGTTTTTAGTGTTTATCCCAATATACTCATAGAGCTCTCTAAAATGATCACCCCATCCCCGAACCACAAGACCAGCCATCCATCGCTCCCCTGTCCCATCTTAATTCCCCATCATGTCATCAGTGCACACTTAATGCTTGTTGTCACGGTGACTGAGCTTGTCTGGTTCCTCTCAGTTTCGCCTATTCTGGCTCATCAAACGCTGACACGGAAATGCTAGCACTTAACCACCCGTACCTGATGATATGTGATAGTGCTGGTGGCCCTGGGGCCCACGTGGTGTGCCTTTGCTGTCACATCAAGTTAGCCTGCTACAGATGTGATGCTCATTAGCATTAGCCACACGCTAATTCATCAGCCACACATTCCACTGTTTGATTGGTTGTAGTCACAGATCAAATTTGAAGTGTTATCTGATTGCTGCTTCTGGTAACCAAGGAGACAGTGTGTGCGTTTTGAAGGGGGCATTGTGTTTGACACGTTGAACGTGTGTTTGTGTTAAAGGTTGATGCTTGAAGGTTGATTAGCTTTCCAATTAGCCTTCATGTTATGTTACTGTGTAATGTATCTTTGCGTGTGCATGCGTGCGTGTATCTGAATGTTTGCAGTTGTGTTTAAAGACATGCCGAAATGCCCTCTCCCCAGTTTCGCACATGCTCAATTCCAATTTCAAAGTCAATCTGACTTAATTAGCATGACAATTACGGACTGCTGCCAAGGCAATCAGTTGAATCAATAATGCAGTTATGAATATATGAATATTATAGACAAATTATCCATATTCATCTGTCTTATTTTCTCTCTCTTGCTAAGTTTTTCTTCATGTGTGCAGACATGGGCTGTAAGTTGCAGAAGCCTCGAGGGTCAGATGAAGCTCCAGGGAAGATTTTCTCCACTCTTAGAAGAGCACAAGTGGAGACACACTCAGGAGTGGCCTATACATACCACTTCCTGGACTTCCTGTTAGGAAAAGAAGGTACACATGTCCATTTCCTGTACACTTTGTCTATTGAAAAGTCCCTTTGTATGTGTTGTTGTTTATTCTCAAACATTTTAAATTGCATTTAAATGGCCAGATTTTCATATGACCCTTAAGGTCCATTCACACAAAGTACAATAACTATAATGATAACTACAAAGTTTTAATAATCATTCTTATTCTTTGAGAATGTTACATTCAGTGTTACATACAACTGTAACAATAATGTCAAAGAGGAACAATATCGTTGGAATTACTTTGAGAATATTTTTTTCCACCTAATGTGCAATAAAAAACATTGACAGCCAATCAAAATCCACCCAACTTTAGACACAAAACTGCAATGCGCACTTATAATAAACCAAACATTATCATCCGTTGGTGTGTAATTATCGTTGTTAATGTGAATGGGACTTTACCCATATTTCTGTATAACTGTCATCTTTATATGTCATTACGGAAGTAGCACCTCTGCAATATTTCCCATTATTTACCATACCCAAACAGACCATAACAACAACAACAACAACAACAAAAAAACAGTGGGGAAAAACTACTGCAAAACTAAAACTATTAAAAATCCTTTTTATTAATTAAAATCAAGCTGAAATATTAATATTTTTAATAAATTGACAAAAGCATGTAAAATGCTTAAAAATGAAAAGTAAAATAAAATAAGAAATATTGATAAATACTTTAAAAGTATACAAATAATACTAAAATAATACTAATATAATACTATACTTTTTAAGTTTTTTTGTTTTGTTGTGTTTTTTCTTCTTTGTTACTTCATAATTCATGCATCAAAGGATTAACATAGAGAGTGACATACAGCATAAAAATGATTGCTGTATTTCAAAATTTGAAGAAACATCCATATTGATCATATGCATATGCAAATGTACAAAAACCCACCTTCAGATAATAAAGTGTGAAGCTTCAAACTGGGAAGAAAAAAAAGTGTAATATTAGATGAGAGAGAGAGAGAGAGAGAGAGTAATAGAGCAAGAGAGTAACCAAACAGTGTTTATTCTTTGAGGGCTTATGTTTCTAAATATACTAATGCCGCTTTTGTTCGTGTGCTTCGAGAGAAGCAATAATGGATCCCGCTGAATTCAGAGAAAGAGGATATGAGACAGGATGAGAGAATATAAGACACAGATTGAAGTGGAAGAACAGTCCTGCTTATTTTAATGACTTGAAAGCATATGAGTATATGGGCCATTACTGAACATAATTACAAGGATGTGACCATATCGCTGTAATAATGCAGTCAAGCACACACACATACACATAAAGCCCAATTATATATATATATATATATATATATATTTGTATGTGGGGATAGTAATAGTAAAACCTGAATTTACTTACATTGTGGGCACCATCCAGTGGTCTCCAGGAAGAAAACATGCTAGTAAACATACTAATTTCTTAATGAAAAATATGAAATGGTCGATATGTGAGGTTTAGGGTATAGAAAATATCATAAGCTTAGTATAAAACAATAGAAGTCAATGGAAAGTCTCTCTATTAACTCCACCATGTTAAAAGTGTACTATAAAGTTGGATTCTTTTAGTGCATTTTGTATTATGAACTAACAATGAACATAATTCTTTAAATGCATTTATAAATGTTATAAATCTTTGTTAATATTTATGAATATATTTTTGTTAATGGATCCTTAGGATGAATTGCTTCTATGTAGACATTAAGTGTCGGTCCTGACCACTCTGTCTAGGCTTATTTAGCAATAATTTAAATAGTGTTAGTTTATCCAAAATAATGCATTTACTACTTAAATTTAACACATACAACATTACCCAAACACAAGTGTGTGTGTGTGCAGGTGTGCATCTGAGAGTGTGACCTGGATCAAATATTTATTTATTAAAAAAAAAAGGAATATGTGAGAACTGGGACAGTGGCAATCGTTCAAATTCTGGACACACACACACACACACACACACAAACTCCAGGCTTTCTGTTTTAGCTGCTTATCGGTAGACAGCCAGGCGGATCATTTATATGTAAAACTCACTGATGCCTACAGAGACACCCCAAAAAAGAGTTTCACTGCAAACTGCTGTGACAGCACAAGTGAGAGCCAGAGATGTTTGAATATGTTTGTTTGTTCGTTTTAGGGCATCAATACTGAAAGCAATGACAAGTGACTTAATGAATGTGAATGACTGACAGGGATGAAATAACAAAGACAGAGAGTGAAAAAACAGGGAGAGAGAGAAAAATGCTAGGCATCCTTTAAAGATTATCTGATCTTGAAGATAGGGGGGCTAAGTACTTAAATCTTGGATTTATCTGTTTGTGTGTGTGCAACAGAAAAAAATCAGTCGTCCTAGTGACACTGAACTGTATTTATAGCCAAATCTTGTTTTAATTGAAATTGTTTTTTATAAATAATGCAATTCCACTCCCTGTGGGGTTATTACAAAATAAAATAAGAGCCCCGAGAACCCAACATCACACTCATAAGCAGCAAGAATTCCTTATACTTATGATTCATATAAACACTTACTTTAATATTTATGTCATATCAATATTTAGAGAGTCATTCTGATAGGTCAGCACAGCAGGAGAAGGGACGGCTATCTAAGGGGCTTGCTACTAACACATTTAGTTCAAAGAATCATTCAGAGGAAAGCTTCAAAGAAATTGAATTACTATGGCATTTAAATTCACACAATGAACAACTTTGTTTAAATAATAAATGAGTAAGTGTTATTAAAAATTTGATAGTTCTAGTCCTGGATGCTGATTGGTCAATAAAAGGGATGCATGGATATTAATTCTGGTCAATAAGTTGATACTTATTTTCATGTTATGTCCAATCAAATTTTAAAAAAAATACAGTACAAATCCTGTTAGACAGAACAGATCCATACAGTGTGTTTGGATTTTAGTGCTAATCTTGGTTACGTTAACAAACCCACATAGTACAGTGTGTTCAGATCTGTGATTGTCTAGGTGTTTAAGACACAGTTGCTAGATCCAGACGGCCCAAAAAGGATTTAGACATTGTGATTGTGCTACAACGCTTGATATTTTAGCATAAAAACATATTTCTCTGCAGCTGCGGTTTAACTGATTTCCCAAAGTCTCTGCTGCTCATTTTAATACCTTGTACATTAGACTGAGGGATATTTGTTTAGAGGGCAGCAATCTTGAGGTGGAGTTTGTTGCTGAGATTGACTGTTTACCTGAATGTTTAACTCCCGACTGGGTACATTCTGCTTTATGAAGGTAGAATTCCCCTGTAGTAAATATAGGGTCTTTCAGGAGCAGTGAAATCTTCTCTTTGTGTGTCCGTCTTACATAAACAAATATATTTTTTCATTCTCTCACACACAGCTACAGCAGAGTCCTTTGCCGCGGGCTTTTCGTGTGATGCGCTGGTTAATATAGTTCATGCTCTGGACTGGAGTTAATAGACATCATAAAGTCTAAGAAACTTCCGCAGTTTCAGCACTACTTGATGAATGAAAACAGATTTTGTTATTTGGTGAAGGTTCATGGATGTGATATGAGAAATGCCATCTGTATCTTTGTACTGATATAGTGAACTGGATACTTTTAACTCTGTTTGGTGTTATTTTTGTTTTTAAATGTGGTCTTTCTTTTGTCATATTTTAGAGATACAAATTCTAAAGGTTTCCAACATTGCTAATAATAATAAGTTTCTTGAGCACCAAATCAGCATATAAGAATGATTTCTTGAGGATCATGTGACACTAGAGACTGAATAACACATTTGCACTCAATTAAACGAAACGTTCATCTTGCTATGTACTGTGCAGTTATTTATTCAGTGGAAACACTAATGAACCCCCCTCAGAGTCAAAGCATGTTCAGACCGCCACAGTTTTGTTTAAACAAGCTCCTCACACCTCGTGAATGATGATTGCAGTCAAGCAGTGCTCAGATTACAGCTCACTGCTACCATTAATAGTGCTCTGAATAATGAGCGCTGGAAATTAAGTTTAATTACTGATTCCAGAAACAAATTGCTTGTAAAAACGTTTCACCAAAATACTTTCAAACTATTTCTACAGAACTTTAAATAACTTTTTTTCTGGGTTTTATATATATATATATTATATAGTTTGTTATATTATTGTTAATATTTTAATACACTATGATAGTCAAGTTGTTACAATAGTAAATTAGGAATTTTCAATTCATTTTTTTAGCAGGAGTAGCTGTGTCAGGACAAACTGATAATAGTTGAAAGATAAATGAAATGCGATATGTATTTTTTCCCCTTACTCTGCTCATCTCTCTCTCTGTGTCTGCTCATTTCTCTCCTTGACTCTCTCTCTCTCTCTCTGTCTCTCTCTCTCTGTCTGTCTCTTCAGAGGTGGCAGTGTCCTCATTGCTGTGTCTTTCGTCAGTCAGAGAGCTTCCGCTACAGGTGTGTGAGTTGTATCAGAAGGGATTCGTACTGGCTGCAGTCCATCCCTTTGTTCACTCCTGCGGCCCTGTTAGTGCTAACCTTCAGAAGCAGTTACACCGAGCCGTGCTCATCCGAGAAACACACAGGTATACACAAGGAATAGAATACTACATATTGCTTATTGCACAGAAACATGTTCTGTACACATCAACAAACATTTTAAACAGAAATATTTTTACACTATATACTACTATGTTGCATTATTTTATCCATGAGTGGAGTCTAGTAATCATGTCGGAAATAAAAAGAATTGCTTTGCATTTTAGTTTGTGTAAAATTGTCAGGTCAATTAAAAAATTAAAATGCAGACATTTAAAATTGTGGCACACTAACAGCTATTTAAATTGTACTAATATAAATATATTACTTTAATATACTGCATAGTAGCAGATACTATCCAGATCACATAACAGGAATATAATTTATTTTGATTAAAAAAATTATAATTGTTTTTTTTATAAGATTTGCATATGAATCATTTACAATAAGACAAAGATTGTGCATTAAGAAGGTAAATAGGGTCTGTTTTGATTTCATGTTTTGTTTAATTATGGATGTTCAAAAGTGGCTTTGTTTTGCGTTTTTGTTACAGTGGTTCTGAGAGTGGCCTGCTGAACTGGGTTGAGCCTTATCTCACGACAGACGTGTGTTACCTCGGTCACCAGGACCCTGACCCAGAAGTTATACAGGGCTATGTGAAAAAGGTTAGACCTTCTTTAAAAGTACATTTGTTTTCATTCAAACAGAGAGCAGTAGGTCAGTTTGTTTGTTATTCAGTTACTAAACTTCAGTGTCACACTTAATGTCATCCCTCCATTAAAGATGGCTCCAAAAGCCCACTTACTTCAAACTCTCTCTATCGTGGTCTTACAATACGGCTGTAAAACAGAAAATCTGACAGGCCCCATTCCATTAGTCGTCACCCCCTCGCCTTTTCAGTAATTGCATTTATTTGGACATAAGCAGTGTTTGAGTGTTTGTGTGTGTGGTAGTGTTTGAGCCGTGTGATATTTACTGATGATTTAGATGTATGCGTGTGTTTGGCATGACAGTATGATGATTGGAAAATATGGTTTTCATTAGCATTTCCTGTCACAGCTCCACAGAGCTTATTTTAAAAGCATCTGCTGGAAAATGCATCACCTTTCTCCTCTAAAGACACTGTAAAATTATTTATAATACATTGGAATCCACTTACTTTCATTGTCAGCTTTGATTGTAGACTTTGAATGGAACATGTGATATGAAGAGTGATGTTACTGATGATGCTGATTTCACTTCTTCTGTTGGTCCTGGTCTTTCTGGGGGATGAAATGCAGGATTTGGCTGATCAGGGTGATCTGTTTGTGGGTTTTTTGCCACAACCCGGTGGAGGTCCATATTTCCTTGGTCACTGGGAACCAGAAGATCTTTCCTCCTTGCACTCCAGTCCCTGTTCTGTGCATCAGGGACCGCCGACCCTCAGCCCTGCGAGCGAGGAGAGCCCACAGGATAGAGACAACGGGGATCATCGAAACCAGAATCGTACAAACTTTAATTCAGACAATGAAGACTTTATGAGCCACAGCTTTCAAATACAAAGCCCTGAGACCAGCCATTGTTGGAATAATCAGAATCCTTTCACTGAGAACCATCAGTGTCCAAATTATCAGTACTTAAATGTTGAAGGTGAGTGTACGCAATCTGAGGGTTTAAAGAACCAAGTGCCATCGCATGAGTTTATATTACGCTCTTGTGCACCAGAGCAACGTCAGACCCAGAGTATTAGAATGCAGCCGAACTTGCCCTGCTGTGATTTGGCAGAAAACAACAAAAGAGAGCACAGAGAGCAGGTCAAAAGCCAAGACAAACACAGCAAGCGCACCGGAACCTCCCCGATGCTGAATCGTGAGTGTGCAGTTTGCTGAAATATATAGAAAGGGTTGGTAGGGGGGTTATCATGTTTTTTGCTTAGATTATATCAAAATAATGTATCAAATAAGATAAACTATTTGTAATTTCTAGGAGTGTAAATATTTGCTCTGAAAATAATCTAATTTGATTACAATTCTTTACTAGTGATGCATCATGAAATCTCAGTATTGGTCATTATTTGGTTCAGTTCATAATTGTTTCCCTTAAAATACCTAAAAAATACTAAGATGTAATGGGAAAGATAATTTACACAATAGTAGAATATCATTATTGGCAAAATACATTACGTGATATCATTCTCGCACACAAACACTAATTCTCACATGAACGAAGCGTCTTTATAAGTGAGTCATTCACTCAACCGATTCGTTTAAACACATTGATTCAGTCAAGAACGCTGGTGGTGTCTGTTGCTTGTAGACGCTCTGTTCCATTGGAATTATTTTCATTTGGGGAACAAAAAAAAAACAAACAAAAAAAAATTTTCAAATAGACAAAGCAACTGGCAATATTGTGTCTAAAATGAAATTTACTCATAATTAACTTATTGTTCAGCTGTTCTATATTATCAGTAGTCACTCTCAATCATGATGTTGTTTGCATACCCATAGCAACGTAATATTGCTTCGCAATTATCTCACTCTTTAACTTTTGAAATTAATGTGAAGTTACATCGACATACAAGTCATAAAAACATTTACTAAATATTTTTCTCTGTATGTGTAGGTGTGCAGGTGTTCGCGCTGTACAATCATTCGATAGTTCTGGCGGGATCGCCGAAGTTTTTTTCTTTGAGGGTTCCACTGCAGGTGCGCAGGGAGGCGGGACTTGTTAACTCGATTGAATCCCATTGGCTGGACCACATGACGCAGCACTTCAGAAGTGGCGCGCAACTCATCGATGGCTACTTTCACCTGGGAGACGATGCAGGTACTGGACATGTTGTGACATTTTAGAAAAGATCTGAGAGGTAGCAGTACATCTTCTTGAATGTAAAAACATACATTATACTAATGTATCACATTTATTCTTTAAGAAGTTTTAATAAAGTAGTGATGAAATTATAGAAAAGATTCATGTTATTTTATTATTCATGAAAAACCCAGATAACTCTGAAACAAATTATCAACCATCCCTATCAACATTTTCCAATCCTTTTCTTGCTCTATCTTCAGCATCTTCTTGCACTGTGGACAGTGTTTTTATCTTCCAAAGTGCTTCAAGTGATGCCGGGCCAACCACAGTGTATGACGCCATTGTTGTTGAGCAATGGACTGTTATTGATGTAAGTCTGCAGTGGTGCATCCCAAATTGAGTTCAATGAATTGTTACTATTTGTGGAACATTTACACCTTTCTTCTTACAAACCGCCTTTAAATGAATGCAGACATATGTGCACATTCATATGATATGTCTCAATAGGACATCCAATGTGAAATCCTTTAACACATTGTTTAAATGACACTTCTGTTTTGCAGGGCGTTGCAGTGAAAACAGACTACATCCCTCTGCTTCAGTCTCTGGCTCCATATGGCTGGAGACTAATGTGTGTTCTGCCCACTCCCATCGTCAAAATGAAAAGGTTCCAAAAACATACTAAACACTTAAAGGAAGAATTCTCCAAAAGTAACTCGATCCAAGATGTTGATCAGTTTGTTTCTTCATTGGAACAGATTTGGGAAAAAAATTATAATCACACCACTTGCTCACCAATTGATCCTCTGCAGTGAATGGGTGCCGTCAGAATGAGTGTCCAAATATCTGACAAAAGAATCACAATAATCCAAATAGCTCCACTCCATCAATATTACTGGAGAAAGCATAGAGAGAAGCAACAAATTTAAGTTAGAAACATCTTGATGGATTTGTTTCTTACAAACACACAGCTTTTCACTTCATAAGATGTTAACTTATGGACTGGATTGCATGTGGATTTTTATGATGTGGTGAGCAAGTGAAGTAACACTAAATTCCTCTAAATTCAAACGGAGAAACAAACTCATCTACATCTTGGATGATGTGAGGGTAAGTAAATTTTCATAAAATGTTCATTTTTGGGTGAACTATGCCTTTAAACAAGCATTTCATTCACTGTTGCACTTCGGGGGCTAATAATAGGATATATATTTCCTGCAAAAAACTCTTCTCAGTTGTGTCAAAAAAAAAAGAATTCTTACATATTTTATTAACCTCTGATTTATTTTGTCTTAGTGATGGAAGTTTGGCCACAAAACAGATCCTCTTCCTCCAGAGACCCACGCTGCCTCGCAAGAGGAGAGACTTGACAGTGTGTATACATGGCACAAAGTTTATTTCTGCTAAAATTAGATTAGAGCTGAGAGCTGTCTTTGAGAACTGTGTGAAATTGTAATAGCATTGTCAGTTCACTTTAAAATCTTCAAAAGTAGCACAGAGTCTGACAGTTTGTGTGTATGTTTTCCAGAAACTGCACCTCAGAGGTCAAAACAAAAGGAACTTAAATAATAAAAGGACACCAGAGAGGGAGATATCACCACTGGCAACAATTGAGAGAGAAATGGAACGAATGGAGAGAGAAAACACAAGTCTGATGAGACAACGTGAGATTATCCAGAAGGAAAATGGGCAAAATTTGCCAGAAAGCCCAGAGAGGAGAGATCAAGCGGAAAGGACGGTGGAATTCCACAGGCAGAGGATAGACATCTCAAACATCAGCCCTGCAAAAAAGGATGGAATTACAAACGGCAATCAGGAATTAAAGCGCACAATTACATGTGGTAAACATGAGGACGTGCGAGTGGTCGTAACAGAGAGAGCTTTATTCTCTGGAGTGTGCTGACAGTATTCATTTATGGATATTTAACCATTACAATTTGTTCTTGTTTATTCAGGCAGAACACACTCTCGTCAGGCCTGTGCCTGGGCATATACATCGGCAATGGCAAGAGATTCTAACAAATATGTGAAAACATTTGTTTGAGGGGCTCTCAATATCTGTGTAACAACTCGCTTTACATACAGTATTAGTGTATGCAATATATTGTGCACTAGCTCAAATGCATAAAATCCACAAGATGTTCATTTATTTCATCAGTAAGTATTGCATCAGTTATTTCATTTATTTATATCAGTGAGGATGGCAGTAACTAATGTCTGAATTTGTAAAGTAACAGTAAGTGAACGTCTGTGAGACAGTTAATGGTGTAAATAAAAGCTCTCAATAATGGGCTTCTGATGCAAATTAAAAGAGCATCATTTGAAGAAACAGCTCACAGTTTTCTTCCGTTTTCAGTGTCGTTTTTTGTGACTTTACAAAGATATCGAAACATTTCAGCAGTATTAGGGGTAAAGATCTTGTTCATCAATCCAGTTTTTAAAAAACATCTTTCCTGTGAAATTGGAGATAATTATTATAGTTTATGAGTTTAATTTTGATTGGAAATTATGCTAAATAAAGTCCACAATAGCAGCTGTAGTCCTGCCTTACAGTTAAAAAAAAAGTCAATCACTTGGCTAGACCAGGCTAAAAATAGTTTTCGCATGACTTGAGATTAAAAGGCGCAATATATGACACTATGATACTCCACCTCAAAATAAAAATTCTAATTTTTTCACCCTCATGCCATCCTATATGTATATGACTCTCCTTCTGTGGAACACAAACAGATTTTTAAAAACAATCTTTGTGGGTCCATGAAACCATCAGTTAGCCAGAAACTATGGTTTAGTTTAAAAAGGTAAAATATTAGTATTTTTCTCACACACACACCCATCGTTTTGCTTCAGAAGACATTGATTCATCCGCTGGGGTCATATGAGCACTGTCATGGTCACTTGGTGTGGTTTTTGAAGCATCAACTCTAAGGGTTCCATCCACTTGTATTATATGGACTAATAAATTATTTTACTAAAAATCTGAGTTTGAATTCATCAGAAGATTTAAACATTTGGGATGGCATGAGATTAAATGAGAGAATTGTAATTTTTAGGTGGAATATCCCTTTAAAAGGACCATGTTTAACATCTTTTAGCAAATTAAGACTATATTCATGAGCAAAAATGTTTTATATTATTTTTGCACAACTCTGATAATTTCCACGCCCCCAACATTTTTACTAAATAAATATGTGTTCTAAAATGCAATCAACATATTACAACATTATACACAGATCTCTGAAACACCCAGTGCAATCTGAGGGTGCAATCATTTCATGATGCCCTTGAAGCAGGACACTATGCCATTAACCAGCAAATGAACTATAATGCAGTGCATTACAGAGCTGGTTATGGTCAATTTGTTGAGTCTATCTTTAAAATGAGGTATAACAAAAAATAGGACAGTGTCTAGAGAATTGTTTGTTTAAAGGCACAGTTCACCCAAAAATGAAAATTACCCCATGATTTACTCACCCTCAAACCATCGTAGGTGTATATAACTTTATTCTTTCAGACAAATACAATTGGCGTTATATTAAAAAATGTCCTGGCTCTTCCAAGCTTTATAATGGCAGTGAATGGGTGGTGATATTCGATAGTCCAATAAACTGTGTCCATCCATCATAAAAAGTGCTCCACGTGGTCCCCGGGGTTAATAAAGGCCTACTGAAGCGAATTGATGCATTTATGTAAAAAAAAAATACAAATTTAAAACTTTATAAACAGTAATCTTTTTTATGATGGATGGATGCACTTTATCAGACTTCTACTGGACTACTGAATATCACCCATTCACTGCCTGCCATTATAAAGCTTATAAACAGAGCCAGGACATTTTTAAATATAACTCCGATTGTCTTCATCGAAAAGAAGGAAGTCATATACACCTAGGAAAGCTTGAGGGTTAGTAAATCATGGGGTAATTTTCATTTTTAGGTGAACTATCCCTTTAAATGTGGAGAATGCAGACATAGCGTCTGTTGTGCGTTTCAATTGATCTCAGAGGCTTTACTGGTCCATTACCATTAGATTCTGTTTCTATGATGATGCAGATGCATCCATCGCTGTGAATATCTGAGTTGTAGTGCTACCACCATTTCTCAAAAGGATTCTGTCCTCCGACAGGCCAGCTTTCTGCAGGTCTGAATTCACTTTCTCTATCATAGGAGGAGGGCCACAAAGATAACACAATGTGTGCTCAGGATCTACATGACGCTTAAGTTCCTCTTTTGATATCCTTCCATCTGAGGAGACACAAGAGAATATTATGTTGTGTCATATATTATAATAGTTGTTTGATGTTTTAAGAGTGTGTAGATTATGGGTAATTCAAATATAAAATGTAGATGTGTGCAACTCACTTATGGTGTAAGGCTGAAGTTCCTGCTCTATGTCAGAGCTCTGTTGGGTAACATGGAAATTGCAGGATAATTTATCTGGTCGCTCATGACAAATGTCAATAATGGTGTTCTGAAAACAGCAAATATCTAAAAATCAGTCGGCAGCTTCAATCTCACTTCAATGACAAGTCAAGGGCACATACATACCTTGAAGAGCAGCTCTTCGGTGTTCTTTGCACTGTAGCACAAGTGCGTGTGCCCTGGAGCGCACGTGTGACCATGAGTGTGTCTAAGCAGATCAGCTGCATGCAGCAGGATGGAGTACAGAGGGTTGATGCCAACACCACCAGCTATCAGCAACAGGTCCACCACGGGGTCAGAAGGTTGAGGGTCAAAGTAGAAGTTACCTCCCACCCTCACAGCTACCTGAGAGTCCACAGAGCACTGAAACAGAGCAATTTACAAAAAAAAATTATTTGACAAAATATATAACAGTGGCATACAACAGAAACTTTCAAAATAAAGGTTAATGAATAAAATAAATTTTTCTGCATAATAGAATAACTATGAAAAACTATCCATATATAAAATACTTTTTAAATGATACATATTTATGAATGAAACGAGATATTCAAAATTGAAAATATACTGATTTAGTTGCTTACAAATTCCAATAAAACATGGAATGGAACATTAAAAATAAAAACAGCATGAAAACCTGAAAAATGGTACCAATTTAATTACACATCACCACTCAAAAATCTAGAGTCAGTAAGGTAACAGTAAAGACATTTATAATGTTACAAAAGATTTCTATATCAAATAAACGCTGTTCTTTTGCATTTACTCTTCATCAAAAAAATCCTGGAAAAATGTGTCATTGTTTCCACAATAATATTTTGCAGCGCATCAGGAAGAAATGTTTCTTGAGCACCAAATCAGCATATTAGACTGATTTCTGAATGATCATTTGGCACTGAAGAAAACGTTAATATAGTTATTTAATAATGTAATAATATTTCACAATATTAGTTTTTACTCTATTTTGATCCAATAAATGCAACCTTGTTAAGCATAGGAGACTTCTTTCAAAAACGTAAAAAATTCTTACCAGCCTCAAACTTTTGAACAGTAGAGCATTTATACTTTTTAATTCATTCACTCACTTTAGTGTGAATCCAGTGTGCTGGTGGATGCCGTTTGTATTTAACAGCCAATTCAATCACTCCCTCTCTCTGCAGCAGGCCAGGACTCGAGCAAATGGAGTAGCCGCCCACTGTATCCACACCTGGGATGAAGAAATCCACCCTGTGAAAAAGGGCAAATTTAAAAACAATACAATATAATATAATAAGAAACACTGCTGGAGTATATTATATGAACTTAACTGTTTATCTCATGTATTGACTATGTGTTAATAACTAAAAACTAAAACATTCAAAAGTAACAACACAACTACATGAAGTTCTTTTAGAAAGTTTAGAATGCAGATTCTTCCCACACAGTAACATGTCAGCACAATAAAACCTATGTGTCCAATAATATTTAATAAAAAGAGCAAAGCAACATATACACTTTGAGAGTCACCATATGTGTATGCAGAGGATGAATAAGGGATAAGCACATATGTTAGGACACACACACACACACACACACACACACACACACACACACACCCACTCATGTTGTTTAGCAAGAACACAACATCATATGGTCTGGAGGAGTTTCTGTGCATACATCTGCATAAATTATCACCTGACTTTTTCACCTCAAGCACACGCTCTCAAAACTTACACACACACACACACTACAAATGCAATAAGGCACAACAACGTGAACGAGAGCAAAAGTGAGAGAGAAAGTGGCACGAGTACATTTAAATTTTTTGCATGGTTTGCTGATAACAGATCCCACGCTGAAATGAGAATTTTGTCTGAGAGGAAAGCGCCATCTCCTGGCCATTTTGCAAACTGCATGTCTTCTCATCAGTCACTTTCAAGTGAAAATATAGTAGCAACTAGGAGCACTATTATTGTCCTATATACCCCGCAACCCCATCAGATTATACTGCATATCATTTAGTATTATCATCAATATTAGATGCTTACAATACATATTTCACAAAGTTACAGTTCTTACCACTGTCCAGCACGGAAGCTGAAGTCAGGATGTGGCACCTCCAGTCTCAGTCTCTTTACCGAATCAGATTCATTCATAATGTCACAAACACGTGCAGAGAAAAGTTCCTGGATACACACAAAACATAAAATTGTGTCTTCACAGAGAATTTGCAACAACATTCCCACATTTCAGCCTCTCAGCATTTAAATGCAATGCATTATGCCATGCAGATGTACAAATGGGAGCCATTATACATTTTTACAACTCAACACACATTCATAACAAGGAATCGCATGACAGGAAAAAGGGCATAGCATTTTAATAAAACAACACTATACTACACAGTATGCTACATATCTAGAGTGAATAAATAAACAAATGCCTGATTGCATCCTCTTGAATTTAGTCTCATGACAAAACTCAGATGTCACACTGGCTGACCTACAACACAGAACAAGTGTCTGAACTTTCACCTGCTTGGCCACAACACTTGTTAACCGTTTATAAGGAGTCACAAAGGAATTTCATAAAGGGGTTTCATAAAGAAATCTAAGAAGACTCACCATTTGTCTATGAACGCTAGCAGTTCTTTCTAGATGGTCAGTCTGTCTCCTGGATAACTTTTTTCTGAAACAAATTTAGGGGAGTTTAAGTTAAGCAAAAAGGACTGGTTGTGTCTCAAAACACAGTTTGGAGCTCCCTTACTAACCAGAAAGCATTTTTGCTTGTTTTTTTTCCATGTCAACTAGGTATCCAGCACACTTGGTTTTCAAACACAACCACTATGTCCAGAGCTTGTAGAAAGAGCTCCAGATTCTGGACACTCACCGTGTGACTGTGTCTTTACATGAAGAGCACACAGCTGGTCTGAACAGTCCTGCTCCACCGGCCAAACTTCTGGACAGCGTTCTCACAAAACACGGGACACTCATGATCGGATATGACGCTATGATACCTGTCCAACGCCTGATAATACCATCAGACAGAAACTAGGTTAGTTGCACTGATCTATAATATAGAACAGTGGTTAGTTGTTGTTGTTTTTTTTTAAATAATAACTAAGAACACTGAAATCGGAAATGAGAGTTTCTTCATAACAGCTGATGTGAAGTAACATCCACACACGCGAGCAGTAAGCGATTTAAATGTTATTAACTAAATAATCAGTTTCGTGTTCAGTAGACCTTTAAAATGAATTATTAGCAATACTAGATAAAACAAGCTCACGAGGTAATATACTGCTCAAATCATTCACCTCTGTCACTCCGGTGACGTTTCTTCTTCGTCTGTGTTTAAGGTTGGTGAACAGAGTCTGTAGCGCCACCCAGCGATCTTGCAAAGTGCAAAACATTATTATTTCATAACAATATTAAATCATTAAAAGGTAACACTTTAGAATAAGGTTCCATTAGTTAATGTTAGTTAATGTATTAATTAATATGAACAAACAATGAACAATACATTTATTACTGTATTTATTCATCTTTGTTAATGTTAGTTAATAAAAATACAGTTATTCATTGTTAGTTCATGCTAATTCACAGTGCATTAACTAATGTTAACAAGCACAACTTTTGATTTGAATAATGCATTAGTAAATGCTGAAATTAACATTAACTAAGATTAATAAATGCTGTAGAAGGATTGTTCTTCCTTAGTTCATGTTAACTAAAGTGGTTAACTAACATTAACTGATGGAACCTTATTCTAAAGTGTTACCCATTAAAATATTAAAAATGTTATTTATATCTATTTAAGGTACATACAGTGCTAACTATGAAATTATCAACATATATACAGAAGCAAGACAATAATGGAAATGTTTATAAAAACTGCAGAAAAACATTTTTGACTGAAATAACGCAATTTGCTAACAAGTCTGTCATTATTTGGATTGTTAACATTGCTTTAGTTTAAAAAAAAATGCATGTGCCTTAGGATTTAGTGCATAGAGATTACAAATTTATTGTGACCTAACCTTGGTTATTTTGCTCAAAATTAAACACAAGAGCGTTTCTGAAGTGTACCTAAAGCCGGTGAGGAGATTTCACCGCATAGAATAGAATAGAATAGAATAGAATAGAATAGAATAGAATAGAATAGAATAGAATAGAATAGAATAGAATTGAAACATCGCAATGTGACTGTTCTTGAACAGCGGCCAAGAATTAGAAATATCATGCAGAGTAGTCGGTCAAAACATACTTTTTAGCAATCATTTTCTTTATTAAAGTGTTTCGTGATTTTTTCCCCCCTCCAGCGTCGGTTCTGGTGGACAGGAGTGCTGTCCTAAATGTCATGGAAAGTCACGCCATTATGATTACATTAAAAACTGGAAGGAACTTTCAGACTGAGCTCGTGAGGGACGCATCAAAGCATGTGATGGCATGCCAGCTTCCTTTATGGATAAACAGGAGCTGATAACAGAGATATTTCATGCATTTAAGATTAGAATAATCAAAATTACAGTTATTAGACTTAGTACCCTCATAATTGCTTACTTTTTCTAATGTTATAGTTTCTGTATTTTTGCTAACTATTTTAGTCTTGATTTTAAATAAATCAGGGAGGGGTTGTGCTTTGGAAATGTTCTCCAAATCGTTCGTGCCTCTGACCTCCCGCTGTTTCCCAACTTGTCACCTGAAAGCGTGTGCACATCACGGCTTAAGTGCACATCACGGCTTAAGTCTCGAACATCTCATGACATCCGGATCTGAAATTGTTTTTAATGGTTTGCAATGAGACGCGGCAAGTTTTTCTCATGACAACTTTAGGTAAACTTCAAAAGACCCTGTAGCATTCCTTAAGATTCTGATTAATTATATTTACACTATTTTATGTTCATTCACTTAGATAGGCTACTTTTAGTTTATGCTACAGTTATTTTTTTGTCATGCTTATTGTTTTTGTCTTTAATGAGTTATTCAAAACACATTCAAATGCAAAACATTCCTCGAATAGAATCTTGAATAGACCTCTTTATTGTATTTATCTAAATAAATGTTAAAGAGCAGCGAAGTGTTTTAGCCTAATATTTTAAACAAATTTCTCCACAAATCATAGTCAGTGACGTTTGTAACTCAATGAAAACATTCAAAAATGCATATTAAACAAAAAACATAAAACATAGCCTACTGAAACGTTTGATTATTTATTTTTTTAAATAATGATTAAGTTGTGCACTCAAGTGTATCCATTGTCAGAAATGTTAAGGACATTAGTATGCTCCTCAAAAAGAATTAACAAAGATTGCATTTCTTATAACGTGGGGTATATGCGTTTTAAATTGGCTTAATAGATGTTAAAAAATATCCCCATGTTAACCTCTCTGATATTTCTGATCCTGATATCTAACAAAAAACGGACTCTTCTCAAAAAGGACTCTGAGACAGATCAATGATATCTCATAAAGGATAATAAATAGGCTACAGTGCACCATTTGTTTTAGACAAGACCATAAAGAATAAAGCCAACAATCGGAGATAAATGAGATGATTTTGAAATTGCCTGTTTCGAAATGCAAGGGGAAAAAAAATAACATGAGACTCCGCGCTCTCCTCTCAGCTCGCGCCCATAGATCCTAATTAAGTAGGCCTATCAGATGAGACTTGTTACAGAAACGTCACATGATTGGTGTATTAAATTAGAGCTCGTGCGGGTGACTGTGAGAGGGGAACAACAGCAACAGAGAGTGGAGGGGTCTGGGATCGAGCAGCTGGAGTGAAAAAAGCCCTTGGATAAATTGTATTTGTATTTACTTCCAATAAATCGACATGATGCATTCTGAAATGTTACTTGTGCTGGTCTGGGCGTTGTTCATTCCTGTAACGAACAGCAAAAAAAGTAAGTAGCCTAACTTGTTTAACGAAATTATTTATTTGAAAGTAATTTTTTTTTCAGCAATGAATATTTATCATTCTTACATTTTAAAGCAGTTAGTTAAGTTTTTGTTTTATTTTTAAAGTAGTAATTTTTTGACAAGCGATTATCAAAGCTAAATCACTAAAACTATAAACTATTTTATAAAGTAGACTAGGCTATAAAATTGATGCCAATTTCTAAATTCATAAAAAGCCGACTAGATTGCGTATTAAAACAAATAAACATAACATAAATGTTTTTATATTGTGTTGGAATAAGGCTGTTTTCTCCCGCGCGCTGCAGTCTCATGAAACTAATTATGCTACCCGCCTGACGTGAGAGTAGCCATAGAATCTTGAGAAAGTACTTTAGTTCACCCACCAGACTGGAAGAATATGTTACTGTCCTCACATTTTCCAGTATCTTACTTCGGGGGGAAAAGTATCCATAAGCATATAATGCAAATAAGCTGAAATATTTAAGTGCGTATTAAACGCATTTCAAGACTTCTTTCAGGGGAGACTGGGGCAAATTGTCACATTTTCACTCCTGCAGTGAATATTTCTCAGAGTGGGTTGACTTTTTTTTTTAGGTTTATGTCTGTTTGTGTATATATAGCCGAGAAGAAAGCAACAAGCCCAGCTTGCCCTGTTATATTTTACGAAATTTAAAATGCCTAATCCAAGTAAATTATTGTCCATTTATTTACCTAGTGTTTGGCCACGAAATCTTTGGGTAATCGAGGTGTCAGTTCAGAAGGCTTTCACGATGTTTTTTTTCTTTCTTATTTTCATTCGTGCAGCTTATGGTGTATATATTCCCTCACAAACACAAACTCCCTTTTCCATTTCCAATCCCTGGATGGGAACCGGACACGAACCCTTGGGACGAATCTCTGTACCCCCCCTTCAAACAACAGCTGAATCGCAGACATGGTAAGAGTTTCCTGCTATGTAGTAAAGTCTGATTCACGTAACATACGCAAAATTACAGAATAAATAGGAAACAATTTTTTAAAGTGTAAACCATATTCAAAATGTATTAATTATATCGTGATTATTAAATATATTTTACACAATGGCGAGATAAAAGCCTAATTTGTCAAAATAATTTTCTCAAACGTATTATAATATAATATAACGTTTTGGGGTTTGGTTGGGAACTACCAATATAAAAAATATTTTAAAGAAAACATGTTTTGTTTAAAACCTTTTATTAGAGGAATTAAGGGGGTACAGGCTTGAATATTTCATATTTTTTGTCTTTAAAATTGTGTAAGCCCTCTTTTAATCAATTTCTATTTGACTTTGTGTAAATATTTCAGACTTTCAAATATGTTTTGGGGAAAAAATTTAAAACAGTTTGAAACCTTATGTACCTTCTTAAGTTGTTGAATGTTCCCCGTTTTGTCTTAGCAAGAGAAAGTGATTTTTTCAAGTTACTATATTAACATATACAAGATAGGGACAGAAAAATGTGCTGCATGACAGGAATGACCACACACTAATCTTTCAATGCTCTCTCACAGACAAACCACCGAGGGTGCGCCTTACCAGCGACAGTCCTGCAATGAATGGCTCGTGCATCTCGTTCACTGCAGCTCTGGAGTTTCCACCATGTCAGAAGGAGGACAGCAGTGGCAACCTAGTGTATGATGAGCACTGTGGGGACGGTATGATGGAGGCCTCAGGTGCTTCAAACCCCTGTAATCTCTAAACAATGTACAATTGCAAGGGAAAAAAATCCTATATTTTAAAAGATTGCATTTATATTCCCAAAAAGGAAGAAATGCCTTTTTCATCTGTGTGTCTAAAACCTTCACTTATTTTTCAGCCAATGGACATGTGCGCTCAGGATACGTGTTTAACTGGACATCCTGGTTGGATGACTATGGATTTGGGAAGTGTACAGATCTGAAGAGGTGCAATGTTTTCCCTGATGGAAAGCCTTTTCCTCAGACTAATGACTGGAGACGTAGAGGTTATGTGTATGTGTGGCACACCATGGGTGAGTATCAGCCATTCACTGACCCGATTGATATCAGTGTTTTAATAATTCCCTTTACATAATGTAAGCACAAAATTGGACCATCATCCTGTGGTTTCCCTCACAGGCCAGTATTTTGAGACATGTGATGGCTCCTCCTCCCATCTCACCCTGAACACCACTAACATGACATTTGGAGCAGGTGTGATGGAGGTGATGGTGTACCGTAAACGGGAGCGCAGGAAGTACACCCCACTCTCTACAGACACTACCGTATTCTTCATAACAGGTCTGCCAATTCCTTTCATCTTGTTTTAATCATATTTACGTACAGGATCAAAACTACACTATGATCTTTTAAAAATAAATACATTTTTATTTAAGAAAAAATAATTGATTAATAATTAATTTATGTATATACTAATATGATATCAATATTAGTGTATTAATATATAATTGTATTATATAATTAAATTTTCAGCATCATTACACCAGTTTTCATTATCACGTGATCCCTCACAACCCTTTACATTGCGAGTAAATCACTTGCATATGCGACTAAATCTTCACTCTGGGCGAATAAATTATGACTATATTAACCACTGGCTAATAAATTCTCAAATTTAACTCACCAGTGTGTGAGTTGGTGGCTTAGTATAAGTTTAGCACAGATATATTTTCATTCGCTGAACACTCTGACTGAGCGCTTCAGAGTTTCACTCTTCATCAAGCGATCCGTGCTATTTTTCAGTTGTTTTTTTTGGAGGCTTAGTATAAGTTTAATATATATATATATATATATATATATATATATATATATATATATATATATATATATTTTTTTATGTAGCACAATTTAATACAACCCCCACTGCCCAAAGTGCTTTACAGTCACAAGCTAAACAAAACAAAAAAACAAGAAAATGACAGAAATAGACATATCCACCTCACATAAACATACATTAACATTAACCCATTTAAAGATGCTCTTCATTTGAATTTAAAAGATGTTGTTTTAACACAGCTTTGAACATGGGTAAGGATTTGGCAGATCGAATAGATTGAGGGAGGTCATTCCACAATTTAGGGCCTGTTCATGGGGGATTTCTTTCACCTCTGTGTTTATATTTTGTCCTGGTAGTGCAAAGCAGAAGTTGATTTTCTGATCTCAAGGATCTAGAGGGGGTGTAGATTGCCACCAAACCAGACAAATACACAGGAGCTAGATTGTGCAAGGCCTTAAAGACAAGTACGAGAATTTTATAAATAATTCTAAGTCAAATTGGCAGCCACTTTAATGAAATTAATAACGGAGTCATGGATTCATATTTCTTTGCCGACTTGATCATTTTTTGCAGCAGCATTTTGGATTTTCTGTAAACGCATGAGTGCTCGAACATCAACTCCATAATAAAGGGAATTACTATAATCCATTCGAGAAAAGACAATGGACATAATTGCTCTCAAAATCTGAACTAGATAGAAATGGTTTAGTCGTAGCTAACAGACATAGATTAAAAATAACAGGATCTCACCACAGTGTTAATTTGTCTGTCCAACTTTAAATCACTATCCAGAACAAATCCCAAATTTTTTACATTAGATTTAACAAAACCAGTCAAAGAAGTTGCATTCAAGCACTGCAGCACCTCATGCTTTCTAGGGCCAAACACAATAACATCAGTTTTATTTTCATTCAGCTTTAAAAAATTGCATATAAAGGGAGAAAAGAACTGGAGCAAGAATTGAACCTTGTGGGACTCCCCAAGGAAGATGTAATCTTGAAGAATTACAGCCCCCAATATTAACAGAAAAAATCTGTCCATGAGATAAGATTTAAACCATTTGAGAACATTACCTTTTAGGCCAACCCAGTGTTCTAAGCGGTTGATTAAAATCTCATGGTCCACCATATCAAATGCTGCACTAAGGTCAAGTAGAATTAAAATAACATTATCGCCATTATCCAGTTTAACAAAGATGTCATTTAACACTTTGACCAACACTGTCTCAGTGCTGTGGCAGGACTTAAAGCCCAACTGAAATGGCTCACTAATTGATTTTACAGTGATATGTGCTTGTAGCTGCTTAAATACCACCTTTTCTAAAACCTTGGCTAAAAAAAATATAAATTTGAGATCGGTCTAAAATTATTTGGATCCTCTATTGCCAAATTAGGCCTCTTTAATAATGGAAGAACTGTAGCATACTTAAAAACTGACAGGTGCCCTGGCTAAGGCATTTGTTAGTTACATTCAACACCGTAGTCCCTACACTAGCAAAAATCTGCTTAAAAAGATAAGGTGAAATAACATCACATAACAAATAACAACATGTCCACCAAAACTGGAAGGGTAATGAGATCGAATTCTCTCCATTCCATGCTACAAGGCACAGCCAGGTCAAAAGACGGAGTCACCTGTAATTTCGTTATTGTAGAATGTAGACCAACAATTTTATCATTAAAAAAATTCAAAAAGTCTTCACAATTCAGGATAGAGGGATCTGGATACCTAGTTTGCCTAGAGTTTATAATCTTGAATAAAATTTTAGGTTTATTCACTTGTTGAGTGATAACATTCGAGTAATACTTATGTTCTCTTCATCTCTACAGGCCTTCTGAAATGTCTGTAACGATTCTCTGAATATCTCATAATGATAATAATTATTATTCCAAACTTTTGACTGGTGGTAGTGTGTGAGATTGTGTGTGTATAATATTAGACCTTGGACCACAAAACCTTAAGTCTTAAGTGTCATGTATGGCTTGTTAGGATAGGACAATATTCGGCCGAGATACAACTATTTGAAAATCTGGAATCTGAGGGTACAAAAAAATCAAAATACTGAGAAAATCACCTTTAAAGTTGTCCAAATGAATTCTTGCATATTTTATTAATTATTAAAAATTACGTTTTTATATTTACGGTAGGAAATTTAAAAAATTTACAAAATATCTAAATTTACAAAATTTACAAAATATCAGTATTTAATTTATATATTATTTTAATGTGATATTTTATTTTTGTAATTTTAATTTTTTGTTTATGGGAAATGTTATTTATTTTGTATCATAATATGTTTTTTTTTTGGCTATTGCTAAAAATATACCCCAGCAGCAACTTAAGACTGCTTTTGTGGTCCTGGTTCACATATGTATGAATATATATATGCACGCACATACATAGATAAAAACCCTTCCATATTTAAAAAAATGCTTTTTCTTCATCCAGATAAGATACCGCTCTCTGTGAACATTTCCCAGAAGCATGCAGCCAGCATAGCTGACAAAAATGTCTTTGTCAGAGGGTCAAATGTGATTTTCAACGTCCAGATCCATGACCCAAGTAACTATCTGAAGACAGCAGATGCAGTGGACTTCATTTGGGACTTTCGGGATGGCAACCAGTTGGTCACCCACAGCAATGTTGCAACCCATGCATACAACATCCTTGGAAATGTTACAGTCAAGCTCCTCGTGGAGGCATCATTCCGTGTGCCCTGCCCACCACCGACTCCAACACCAATGCACTTTACTCAGGCTCATACGACAGGTAATCTCATAAACACAGGCACTTTAACACTCCCAGACAACAGATATCCTATTATCCAAGCCAGACATATCATATTCATTATTATCCATCAGGACAAAATGTGTCCATTTATCTTGCAGAGTAAAGCAAACTTATGCTTAAAGCTCAATGCTTAAAGCTGCTGTCATTTTAAAAGTCAGCCAATATACAGTCATTCTGTTAAATAATTTAATCGTGTGTTGCAGCAATGCCTACGCTACCGCCTGGCACTCATGCATTCACTAGCAAAATGGAGACAACTAAGGGTGAGATGAGTTGTGTTTGAAGCAAGAAGAAAAAAAGTCGAATAAAATTACATATCAAACAGAACACTTAAAGGATATTTCTTTTCTTTTTAATTCCTGCTCCAGCTCCTGTCATCACCAGTCCTTCTCCAACTACCACTCCTCGAGTCTCTACAACTGCTGCCCCAACAACCGAACCACTCCAAACTGATTCAGAGGTGACGTCTATAACAGCAACTGCTGTACCTGAGGTCAGTTCGACCTATAACAAGCCCACCTCACCGCCGATGATCAGAAAAACACACTTCAAGGAGTCAGACTGTTTCCGCCATATGTATGGCTCTTTTGAAGGCGAGATCATCATCATTGGTAAGAAGACTGTTGGACCACTTATTTTCAAAAAGCAAGAATTTATGGCAAACACATTAGAGAACATCTCATAATATCATGTTTTTCGGTATGTATCAGGGTTATTGTAAACTAATTGAAGCTTTAATTTGGGCGTTATATCTCATAATTTTAACTGACAATTCAGAGAAGAAAAATTGGAAGTGTGAGAATTGTGATAAAGTTGCTATTACCTTTTTTTCCATGGCGAAAAAACATAAAAACAGAATTGCAAGATATAAAGAATTGCAAGATACAAACTTGCAGTTATAGGTCAGAACCGCAAGATGTAAACTCACAATTCTGAGAAAAAAGTCAGAATTAAGGTATAACTCAGAACTGTGAGATGTAACCTCGGAATTGCAAGAAAAAAGTCAGAATTCTAAGTTTATAGGTTTCTTTCAGAATTGTGAGAAAAGGTCTGAACTGTGAAATTTAAAAAGTCACAATTACCTTTATTTATTTATTTATTTTAAATCCCATGATGGGATTTCAGCTAGTTGCCAAGGCAACATTTCTCTTTCGTTCAATTTGTACTAAAATAAATAAAACGAAATAAACTAAAACATAATAAAAACTACATAAGAATAATTAAAAAAAACTAATACAAATGAAAAAACAACAACAAAATTATTAAAATTTTAACTAAAATTAAAATAAAAGCAGTACATGTAAAAAAAATAATAAAAACAAGTCAATAATAAATGATACTAAACACACTTTGTGCTTTGTATTGTACTCCACTATACAAAAGCTTTATCAATATACAATTATTTTTGTTTTTAATTATTAAATAATAGTAATTAATTTATAAAACATAAGATAATTAATTATAAAATATAATTTGAAATATTTAATTTTATGTCTGTTTCCACAGAACCTCCTCCAGCTCTGCAGGACCTGCCAGCCAATCAGATTTTAAAGGTGTCAGCTGACAAAGTGACCAACACATCTGTAAACTTCATGGTGACTTGCTCCGGCAGGTAAGATTCACAAATGCAGATTTGTCATGCAAAGACAGTAGATCATATGCTTCACATAACAAGCCAGAAGTTGAAGAGCATTTATTAGATGTAGATGATTCTGATCCACAGTGAGCATTTGAAGCCCTGCAGCTGAGACATTTCACAGCATGTCATCGTCATAAACGTCAAAAACAATCAGTCACTCACATTTACAATACAGGTGACCTCTGGATCAGACACAAACATGTTACACACATTTAATCTCTCTTTTTCTCAGTGTTCCCTCAGTGGCCTGCACCATAGTGACCAACTCCGCCTGTCGGGAGGTCAAGAATATCGTGTGTGAGGACGTGGCTCCTTACGGTGAAGGATGCAAGATCAGTTTGACGCGCATTTTCCAAACGCCGGGCAATTACTGTGTTAACATCACATTGGGTCTGCCTGGAGGCTTGGCTCTTGCCACCACTACCTCAGTTAAAATTGGCAACAGCCCTGACACAAGTCAGTCTTAAGAATTAGTTAATTTTGTCTATATATTTATTTATTTTTATAACATTTAATTAATATATAGTTTCGAAGCCGCATCTTACACCAGTGTTATTTTTAGTATTATTTCGATACTATTATAGTATTTATTCATGTTTTAAACCAGCTTTGATTTTTATAATTTGCTTTTAAGTTTTAGTATTTTTATGCATTTTTAATCTTTATCAGTTTTTAAAAAACATTTCTATTTAGCTTTTTTATTTTGGTTTTAGTCATTTTTTCAGTATTTATTAATATTTTGAATTGGCTAATATTTTTAGAATTTGCTTTATTTGAAATTTCAGCGATTTTTAGTATGTTTTAGTGCTATTGTCATTTTTAATAGTTTGTTTTAAAAACATTTCAGTTTAGCTTTATTTTAGTTAAGTTTGTTTTTAAATGAGGTTTTTCATCTAATGTTTATTTATTTTAGTTTTACTTCATTATTGTTTATATACTATTTTAGTATTTTTAATATTTTGAATCAGCTTTTATTTTATAATTTGCTTTTTTTTGCTTCTTTTAGTAATTTTACTAAGTTTTATGTGCTTTTGTCATTTTCATTAGCTTGTTTTTTAAACATTTCTATTTAGCTTTATTTTTTATTTCAGTTTAGCATTTTTAATACTTTAATCATTTTCATTAGTTGTCAAAGCAACATTATCATTTTTGTTTTTTGTTAAGTTTATCATCTAATATTTATATTTTATTTCAGCTTTATTTCAATTTTAAAATAAATAATAGTATTAGTTAGTAACACTGCTACAGTATTTTTCCCCCTATTTTTGGTCCCCACCAATATTACCAATGTATAAATAAATGTACTTAATTTCTATAATAATAAACATTATAATTGACTACTGAATATTTCCATTTTTGTTGCTTGATTTCTCTTAGACTCTCCTAAATCCTCCCATGTAGCTGAGGTGGTTCTGTCTTCCAGCGCTGTGCTTATTTCCATCTTTGCATTCATTGCCGTCATGGTGTACAAGTGAGTACCACTAACCAAACTGATATTCTAAAAACATAACAGTACGCAACTTTATCTTAATTACTTATTTGTGTTTTTTATTCCTTTCAGGCGATATAAGGTGTATCGTCCAGTGAGACGCTCTGTGTTGGATGATGCTGAGAGAGATGCTGGTAACTGGAGTTTAAGCAAACTAAGAGTAGCTCTGTTCTCTGCTGATGAGGAGAGAAGCCATTTATTGACAGAGAGGCCGCTATAGACTGATCTGGGTTGTTGCAGCAATCAGTTGCTATTTATTCGATATGAGTTTGGCTGTAGTTTATCTGAGACAATAACAGAAGTGATCTCATAGATTAGATAACATTGGTATCTTCTCATCAGTTTAGCTAGAATAAATAATCATAGCATTTTAGTTATAGTGTATGCAAGCTTTAAAGATTTTTAATGGAAGATTTGGGATGAATGAGCCCAGATATGCCAGATTTACAGGGGTTTCCGTCATCTAAAATGACTAAAACAACTAATAACTGACCAAATGTGTCCCATGCGGAAGCGATCATAATTAGTTTTTCCCCAAACCAAAACAACTAAAATATAATTTGGGATTTAAAGCATTTTTCTAATGATGCTTTTGGCATTTCATTTGACATGTTTATATGGAATGTTCCTTAATTTGCAAACAGGATTAGAAAATAGAGTAAGTTGTTGTATGTTTTGTAATGTTCTGAGAATGTATACATTGTTTTGAACATGGTTAAACATTTTAAATGTCTGGGGACTGAATTCAATGCAATTTTTTTTTTTTTTTTTTTTTAAGAAAAAGACTAGTTTGATGGTAATTTAGCTGTCATTTCATAAGAAATCACTTTACTAACAAGTTCCTTTTATAAAGCATGAATCAAGCAACGTGGGAAATTTGTTACTGATCACATATACAATGCAGGTATATGCTTATGTATTTAAAATGAACATTTGACAGCAATTTTCAAAAATATTTATCTCCTCTTATGATTAAAAGTGTATCCACTTCTATAACTGCTATATATACAAAAATATTCTAATAAAATTTCTAAACCACTTGCTAATGATCTACACAACTTATTTTCTAAATGTTCGTACACTTACAAATAAAGGCTCCATTTTTTGCCATAGAAAAAAGTACAAAAAGAACCATTTCTTAGTGTGAAGAAATTTATAAATATCAAATGAACCCTTTTTCCCCAACTATAAACAATATTTTGAGCAATGGAGAGTTCCAATGGTCCTTCAAATCATAGGTGTCAATAAAGACCTTTATTTTTAAGAGTGAACTGGTATTTGAACTGACATTGAAATGAAACTAATATTTACGGATGGGAGGGAGGGAGGGATGAATCTTCCAGTTGACTTATCAACACTCTTAAATACACACACACAAAACACAGCAACTAAAAACATTCAACAAATATGAACACAAAGAACAGCCAAGGAATCACAAACAATGGTAGCTAGGAGCCAACTTGACTTTTATTTTCTTTGTATCAGAGGAATTTGACAAGTGGAGGTGTGTGAGGGCGCACAAGCACGGTCGGAGGGGATGTTGCTTATCATGCTGAAATCAGACCACTTTTGAACCCGGAACTATTCCAGCTCCTGGATTTCCACATCACATTCCCACTGAAACATGACTCACCACACAACACAGCCATGAAATGAAATTGGATCAGATCCCAGTCAAAAAACAAACAAAAAAAAAAAAAAAAAAAAAATCAGAAGAAAAAAAAACACTATAGCATCCATAAGACATGAAAAAAGTAACATAATAAAGACTTCATTGTTCATATTTCATAAGCAAGAAATGAAGCAGGCCCTTGAAAACAACCTTTTCTATAGCCATCATTAATCAGATCCCAAATAAACACTTTGACTTTTAATACAATACTTATGCAAGAAATAAAGCCCAATACAAGGAAGCCACATCACCAAACCAAGAAGCAGAAAGAAAAAGCAGGTGAGGTTTCAAATCAGTTAGCAGAGAATAAATTGCTGGCAAAAAACGAAATAATTCTCACTCATCTTTAAAGTCTAACCATACATGATTTTTTTTTTTAATGATATTTTTTTTTCTGTGAGGAAAGGGGCAGATGGAACATGACCTTATAGATTCTAACACATAGCAATATGCCTCTAATTTAAATAATTTTCTAATAAGAGGTAGATCAAAAACTGTGTAAGAGAAGGGTGGAAAGAAAAACAAAATGATCACTTGTGCCCCTCTGGTCAGCGCTCGGCGCCACGCGCGTACCCAGTGCGGAATTGTTCGCGAGGGACTTGAGGTATCGCTGCGCGCGCTGGAGGTCTCAGGTGAGACGGAGCCCACCCTTTCCTCAGCTGAGGTAGACAATGGTCTTACTAGTGTGGAAGCATGGATGCACTCTTACCACAATCAAATCATATTTACATTCTGCATGAAAACAAAAGGAATATTGGTTTCTCAGTTTCTTTACTAAACGTTGTTTCTTTGCTAAAGTTCATATATATTTTTTGCTTTTTTCACTTTGAATGATAAACGAAAGCTATAAATGAAACCATTCGCGCGTCCATCTCTACGTTATTGCTCGTTAGCCTAGACGCGTGCCCTCGACTATTGTAACCTAGCTATCAACGCAAAAGCATGAGAACAGTGTAACTCCCCGAACCCCTGACTGACGTTAAACACTGAAAATCATCGGCATGTAAAGCCCAGTTTGATGCAAAAACAAAACCAAAAAAACGCCCGTCCCAAGACCAAACGGAGCTGATTATTTGGAAAAGGAAAGGGAGCAAAAACGATGAGCACGGGAAAAGAAAAAACAACCTCAATTGGGCTGGTCGTTATTTTAATTTGATAGACAACTAGTCGCACTGAGGATGAGGGGGTGTCAAAGAGGTTACAGCAGGACCTTGTTTATCCCTGACCTCTATTGCTTGCATCCAACCCTAACTGAAGTGCAATGAAATGCGGGTGAAACGTCTGCCACCGCCGATAGTTATTCGCATTTTAGCAAGGCATTGCTGCGGTATGTACGGTTGGCGTTATTTCTCATTACCTTGACGGTGTTCAGAGGGTGGTGGCTCCTCAGCGACACTGAGGCGCTTTTCTTTTCTTTCTCCTATCTGTAGCTAACACAGAAGCTCAAACTCCACTCTATTAACCAAGCCACGCACGCAAACGTATATACAGTTATTCATCGCGCACGCGGCAAACAGAGCAAGGCGGAGTTCGAGATTCATCCGTTAACTACAGACTGAATTTTACATTTTCTTAAAAAAATAAAAATGTTCAAGAACTATTAGCTTTATAAAGTATACAAAATACCACAAAGCAAAATAAAAAAAAAAGAACGGAACATTTTTTCATATATCATTTTCTTTCTTTTTTTTCTCTCTGAGGTACTCTAGCCTGAGGTAGATCAGTAAAATGCATATTAACTTGGCCAACACCAATCAACACTTCCCTCAGTCATAAGTGGCAGTGTTGCTCCACCTTCTTTTATAATTTTATATATGTATATATATCTATTAATCTATAAAATGCATCAGAATTTATAAAATGCCACTATGGATCCCGGGACAGCGTACTTCCATCAACAATCCTCTTTCCATCTCAAGCCAAAGACCTTAAACCCCACCCTGTGTCACCCATTCCTTACCCCACAGGCTTGAAATGCCTTTTACACTCAGATGTTGCATTTCCCAGTAAACTCATAACAAAAACAAAGTTTAACGTCTGTCAATTAAGGTCTGTGCAGTTACCGTATTAAGGCAAGGACTGGGTGGCAGATTTTTTTTATGTTTTGATTGAAGGGTGGGGGACTGTGGTGGGGGGGTGGGGGTGCAGGTGTGTATAATCTCACTGAAACTTTCGGAAGGAATGGGTGTAAAAGCGGGTGGGGTTGTAAGGACATTCCCTGACCCCTGAGATGGACGCATCCCGTGTCCTTTCAGTCTCCGAGAAGACGCAGTGGCTCTATTTCCTCCTGGCGACTGGTGGACCTGCGGCCGGGGCCTTGGGCTGCTGCTGCCGCCTCACCTGAGAGATAATCTCCTGGATCTTCCTCTGGGCCAGCTGGGACACATGAAAGAAAACAAAGGGGTTTAAATACTCAAATCAAACAGCAAAATAACAATCCCAAAGCACTTCAGCAATAAATGGAGTCCAGGTTAAACATTTCAAATGATTGTAAACTGGACAAAGCTGTATGTAAGGCTCAGTGAAGGGGCGGCTAAATTACTTTACTTTACATCGGGGAGAAAAAACATGACTAAAGTATTATAATAATGATTATACCTTAAGTACTTTAATATAAAAATGAGTAAAAATACAATAAAAATATATCATTACCACTAATGACATAATTAAATCATTTAAATACATTATATACACTCAATAAATGCATTAACAAATGTATTTAAATTGCATTACTATGACCATCAAAATAAATATATAAATAGATTTCAATAAACTATCTATTAAAACATCTAAATTATAATTTAAATACATTTCAAAAAACACATTTCATTAAATGTATTTATAATTCATTATTATTATTATAAAAAGTCACACTCCTTGTGAGCTCCACATCAAAAGTTTGGCATGACAACACTTATAAACTTACGATTAGTCGTCTTTGCCATCAAGCTGGGATCAGAGAAAGCATTTTAACATCAGAAAAATGACACCTTTTAACCCCATTCTGCAGTTCTGGTATGTCAAGTAGCTCAATCACCTGGCTTGCATAGAAGTGGCCTGTGATTTTTACTACTACTTCATCATTTTCATCAGGCGTCTGGTCCCGGGGGACAACCACCTCTGCACTGGTCAAGTTCTGTAGTTCATTCACCTAAAGAGAAACACAGATCAGCTACAAACAGGCAATGTTGGGGTTAAATGCATCTGTAAAGCGAACATGAGCACTGAAAATGTATGTTAGAAATGTGAAGTGGCCATTTACCGTTTTGCCTCCTTTGCCAATGACTCTGCCAGCGGCGAATGATGGCACTTTTATGTGAGCCTCTAATTTAACCTCCTCCTTCGGACCAAAGAAGTTTTCCTCTTTTAACTTCCCGAAGATACGTCCCTGAGCCTGAGAAAAACATCACAGAAAATCAACACATGAATATGCAATCAAATGAGTGTATGTTCATAACATGGCTCAATTCATACAATGTGTAAAACATTTTTACCTTGAACTGTGCCTCTGGCGGTCCAGTAATAATGACCATTCTTTGCTTGGTGTCCAATTCATCAGCAGGTGCAATCTATCCACAATGCCAGATATTAAACTTTAATACTGCTACAGCATAGCAAAATAGAAAAATTATAACTATTACATTTAACAAACAGTATCAGGATGAGGGTAAAAGGTCATTCTTGCCATCACTCACTTTGATAGATGCACCAGCAAAGCGGCTGAGCTGTTTAATGTGCTGGCCCTGCTTGCCGATAATAGCACCAACTGCCAGAGCAGGAATGAAGAGGTGCACGGTTTCTGACTCCACCTGTGGCTGCGGACACAAATACACTCATGAGTTATGATCACACATTTAACACAAAATACATCTGCTTTTATGCAGACACATCCAGAGAATATGCCACAAGACATCCTGGGAAAACCTTCTAACAAGTCAACTATTCACCCAACAGAGGTCATGAGGAATCAAGATTTAATCTTTTGAATTCACTCTGCTTGGAAAATATATCGCCAGGTTCGTAATTCATCCAAAAGCACAATTTAAGTAAGCTGCAAAAACGGCTCATTCTGACATGACCCTGACGTAAAGAACCTGATATATTAACATGCTGCCTATTCAACAAACAGACAATCTGCTCACCCAGTTGTAATTCTTGCTAGAATTCCTATACTATAATATTTTTAAAATAAAGCTAATTCAGTCTGATTTTAAAGGGGTCATATGATGCGATTTCAATTTTTCCTTTCTCTTTGGAGTGTTACAAGCTCTTGGTGCATAAAGATCTGTAAAGTTGCAAAGACTAAAGTCTCAAACCTAAAGAGATATTCTTTATAAAAGTTAAGAGTCAACCACGCCCTCCTAAAACGGCTCATTCCAACACACCCCCATATGTCTACGTCACGATTTGGGAAGATCTGCATAACACCGTCCAAATGTTCACACAAAGAAAGGTGTAACTATTCTCTCTGTTGCCGCCGCCACCATGTTGTGGAGATGCTGTTTAGTTGTGAAAGCGAAACTACTTTGTTTGGCCTGTTTCCTGAACCAGTAGCCTGCAATGCGTCTGTGCACAAAGGCTGTTTCTATAAAGTTGGGCAATTCCAACTTTGCAAGGACAGTCTGGCGCTTCTGACTCACAGCCTTTAAGTACGTTTTACATATTTAAAGAATTTGCCACTGATGATTCAAACGCGAGTTTGACGTAGCGCTTGACGTTTTTCTGATCACAAATGCAGACATGGTCTTTAGTTTACGTGGCACGATGCAATGCGTAAAAAGACAGTATAAATCATTATAATCAGTAATTATGTCCCCACTGGATGCAACAAATGCCTCATTTGTAATGGGTTTTATTGGCCTTGTCTCGTTGCACTGGGACACGGCATCACAGTATGATAAGGGGCGTAACATTTCAGTCACATGCTTGAGGCATTCAGCCAATCACAAAGTACTGGATAGCTGGCCAATCAGAGCACACCTCGCTTTTCAGACTGATGAGCTTTGTAAAAATCGATGCGCTTCAGAAAGGCGGGGGACAGAGGAGCAACAATAATGTACATTTCACAGGTAAGTAAATTTTTTACCATATGCAAACAAAAAATTTAAAATAAAATACCTAACAATACCTTCAATTATTTGTATACATTAATTTGAAAATTTTACAAATAAATAATTATATACAACTGATATTTAATACTTCTAATATCTTCTCAGGAGAAACTTTAAAATGTCCATTAATGCACTTTAAACATCTCCTAGTATCATTTAAAGCAGGACAATCTAATAAAATAATTTATACTCAGTGAAGACTATAGAAGAAAACAAAGGTGATTCTTCTTTCAATGAACATACATGGGTAAGTCTTGTGTGTTAAATTCTACAACTTCTACTGTATATGGATTCTGGTCATTTTTATTTTCAACAAAACCAATAATTAGATATTTGCTTTTTAACGAGTCACTTCATATAATTTATGGATACATTCATTCCATTTACCACTTTTTGGAAATGTATAAATTCAGTATGGGTTTAACATCAGATGTGGGTATTTCACAACAAATTAAAAAATAAAATAACCAATAATAATATTAAAAAAATAAAATGCTGCTGTATGCAAATTAGAAAGGCTTTTTATTTTTAAGACTCAGTGGATGTAAATGGCCATAAAAGGATTTTAAACAATTTCTCTTATTTTCAAATTTTTTTTTTTTGTCACATTTACAATTTAAATCAACCAACTTTTTTGGGAGGCTTTTGTATTTATATTTTATATAAATCTACAAATGTAGAGTAAGTAAATAAATATTCAACTTGAGAACTATTCAGATAGGTCTCTAGGACAATTTGAAAAATAAATCACTAATAAGTCAATATAGACACAAACGACACACACCTGTGCATTTCATCCTAGTTTATGGGTTAGTCTAACTCCCATGTTATTTCATGCCCATCCCATCTAACTGCAAACTTGACAACATTCATTCCTATCCATCAACACACACACAAAGCACTTTAGGTCTACATCCATACACGTTACGTGTTAAACATCAGATCCAGAGCATTTCAGCATCTCTGTTAGTGGAGGCTGAGCGACACCCCCTGGGCAGCCACTAATCTGGGAACAGACGTTTGTCCCTTCAGCCAGTCCAGTAGCGAGCAGCCAAGCCATGCAGTGCATGGTCGGTAATAAATAAAAACTTACAGAAAAGGCTGTGCTGCTGCTGGAGGAGAGTGTAGAGGCCCAAAATGGCACCTCACCCCCAAACACGCTGCACTACGGGAGAAACACACACATTAACACTCACTCTCCCACACACACAGTCTGTAGGTGCCCGGCTCACATTTTGCCGTTACATACATTAACACGCTCCCCACTCTCATAAGTGCACACACCAAACACAAACACCTCAAAGGGACAAAAATTTATCCAATTGTGTTACCCCAAATGATTGAGCCCCAGCTGGAGGTCCTGATACCACAGAGGGTGACATCCCTCCACTCGCTGCACCGGGAAAAATACCCAATGCGTTCAGATTGAGCCCTGGAATCAGGTTAGACTGTAGCTAGGGGAATAAGAGGGCAGAGATTTTTTTCTTGAGATGAAGTTGTTGTGCTGTATACAATTTCAGACAAAAATGGAAAGTCATTGCAGGCTTACATGCATAGCAGCTACATCGTTCTCGTAGGACTCACGGATTTTCTTCATGATTTCTTCTTCGGCTTTTGCACAAGCCTCTAATGTGCCCTTTACGGTGATGGTGCGCTCTGGGTTATACAATGTCAGATCCTGCAGACTGGGATTGGTGAAATGTGGAAAAAGTGATTAAAAAAAAACTAGTTACTAGTACAAATACATTCTAAAGGAAACCAGTGTTATTAACAAACTATTAAAATAACTGCTGTTAGTAGAAAAAGATGAAATAAAAAATACATAAAGTTAAACATATTAGATGTGGAAAAAAACTGAAATACTAAAAATTACTCGAAAAATAAAGCAGAAATGTGTAAAAACAAAAATGATACAAAACAACAAAAAACTATAACCTGAATTAAAATTAGATTGAAAATATACAAAAAAAAAGATACACTAATAGTATATAAGACTAAAATTAATGAAAACAAAAATAGAAGCTAATTCAAAATAGTATGATAGTTTCTAAATACTAAATCAAACCTCAAAATATAAACAAAGCTCATTCAAAATATATATAAAATGGTATATAAACAATAAAAAAAATAACAACAAAAAAACAAGCTAATTCAAAGTATTTATATACACCATAATAGTATATAAAATACTAAAATAACACTTAAGAAAACCTGTGGGAGCAAAAAAAACACCAAATGAAATGCTTTGGTATGTGTGTCATGGGTTGGTTGTCAACATTAGATACATGTAGCAAAAGGGGCAAGCAGTCACACGCAAGTGATAAGTGAGGAAGATGCAACTTATTCAGTAGTATATTTAAAAAATAAATAAATTCCAAATTCCCTCGCATTTGAATGTCAAACTACTACTCAAGTACTCATCATACAGCCTATTTTATTTAGCAATAGGCTGGATGGAAGCCAAACACTCCAACTGAACTCTGAAAACTGCATATCCAGTGGTTCACGAAGCGCCACTCACATACACACTGGTATAAATCTACATATAAAATGTTATCTTGAGCAATGTTTTAAAACAAAGACCTCTGCAGAATAAATATGACATCTTGGAAAATATATTTTCAACTGAATATACCTGGTGCATGCCAAGAATCCAGCACACAATGAAGAATAAAAATAAATGGTTTTGCTGACCTCATGAAATATAGAGAGCACAATGATACAACTACTTACGGTGAAATTGTGATCTTTGTGTCCGTATCTTGTTCGATTTTCTTCAAGTTGCGGCCCTCTTTTCCAATCAGGCGGCCAACGAAGTTATTATGAGCCAGAATCTTCAGAGGGATTTCTTCAGTGCTGTTTATGTGAGAGATGAGAAGGGTATATTGTGACTGAACATGCAAGATGGACTGTAAATGACTCTGTAATAGTGTAGTATGACTAACAAAGACAGATCAACAGAAACCGTATGACACAGTGTTTGTGTATCAACGTACATCTTGGTGTCGATTGCCTCTTTCTGCATGATCTCCATGATGTTTCGACAGGCAGAACTGCAGCCCTCTGGTGTGGAGTGAACAGTGATGGGCTTCTCCGCTGCCCCTGCATTTTCCTTACGATGGATATCAATCCTGTGCACACAGTATGTAATTATTTTGTGGCTTCGTTAAGTCCTATATTGCAAAAGATCTTGATAAACGGGTTTATAGAGCATTTTCAACATGCAACAACATATTCAGCGCTGATACTTTGGTTTTAGAGCCTTATGTGCTCAGTGTGAAATGTTGTAACATCTTAATATGGACGCCAAAATAAATATGCTGTGCTTATGTGCGCAAAGTGAAAAACGGCCATTTACAACTACGTACACCAAGTATTCTTACTTTGAATGAGTCTGCTTGGTTATGTTGCGGATGGTAGCACCTTCTTTGCCAATAATAGCTCCTACAAACTGTGTGGGCACCAACATGCGTAGAGGCACGTCTGACTGTAGTTTAGGTCTTGCGCCCAGATTGGGAGAGCCTTGGCGAGGCGGTCCACGTGAGTTGAAACCTCTCCTGCCACCCATGGCAGGGGCATCTTCTGCAGCCGTTTCGTCTGGGATATAGGAAACCTTTAGTGCGTAGTTCTCCATAAGGAAGCCATTTAATTTATCCAATGCTCTGGAAAAAAAGAGCAACAGAAGGATGGGAAACATTAACAAATACTAACATGAACAGATCTTTTCATTGAACTAATCATGCTTCTGAAAGTTACGTTTCAGTGAAAGGACAAAGGCCATATTAGGTGGACGAACACACAAAGCTACTTCTATACATCCCAAACGTCATACTTGTTATTCTTGTGTGGGATATTATGCTTAGTTGAAAAATCATTTTAATCAAATAAAATTTAGGAGTAATTAAAGGGATACTCCACCCCAAAAAGCAAATTTTGTCAATCACTTAACCCCATGTCGTTCCAAACCCGTAAAAGCTCAGTTCATCTTCGGAACACAATTTAAGCTATTTTGGATGAAAACCAGGAGGCCTCTGACTGTGCCATAGACTGCCAAGGAAAAAAACACTACCAAGGTCCATAAAAGATATGAAAGTCATCGTCAGAATACTCCATCTGCCATCAGATGTTCAATCTGGGTTATATGAAGCAACAGGACCACTTTTTGTAAGCGAAATAACAAAAATGACGACTTTATTCAATAATTCCTTTGTCAACCGTCTCCTCTGTCTCTCCATATCACCGTATGCTGTGTATTCTCTTCTGTATCATCTGCGCCACAAAGATGCACGGTTTTCTTTCAAATCAAAAAACAGTGCATCCTTGTGGCGCGGATGATACAGAAGAGCATACACAGCATACGGTGATATGGAGAGACACAGAGGAGACTGTTGACAAAGGAATTATTGAATAAAGTCGTCATTTGTTTTCTTCGCTTACAAAAAGTGTTCCCGTCACTTCATATAACCCAGATTGCACGTCTGATGGCAGATGGAGTACTCTGACGATGGCTTTCATACCTTTTATGGACCTTGACGCTGTTATTTACTTGTCAGTCTATGTGACAGTCACAGGCCTCCCGGTTTTCATCCAAAATATCTTAAATTGTGTTCCGAAGACGAACAGAGCTTTTACAGGTTTGGAATGACATAATTTCCATTTTGGGGTGGAGTATCCCTTTAAGACACAAATCTTTGGTTTAATCCTTTAAAGAGTTTGCCTTTTGCTGCTTTGGACCAAAATAAATAGCTGAAAATAAACAAAATTGGCTTCACTTATGAATCCACTTCTGCATTTCAGTAAAAATTCAGAATTCCATTCTTGCATAAGTTTTTCAGAGTTCAATACAACAGTTTATTCTAGAATATTTATTATTGTGTTCATGTTTTTACTGTATTTTGTTCAATTAATGCAGTCTTGTGAGGATGAGACTTATTTAAAAAAAAAAAAAAAAAAAAAAGCTTTCTTTCAATAAATATTTGAAATTCCATTCTTGCATAAACAGGTTTGTAACCAATAAGGGGGGAGTAAATGACATTTGAAAAAATTCAGTTTAGCTATCCCTTTAAACAGTTTGACTCTTTCTGATTTGAATAGAAAAAAAAAATACTATAAAAAATAATTGCTGAAAATAATTAAAATGGGCCTCATAAATAATTTTTTGCATTTCAGTAAATACTCAGTTCCATCCTTGCACAATCTGTCAATTCATTGCAACAGTTTATTCAATTGTTTTATGAACATGTCATGAATGAAACCCAAAATATTGCAAAAATTTAAAAGCACAGGTCCCCAGAAACAAGACAAAGGCCATGAAAATCATCTCTTCTTTTCCGCTTCCTTCTCAAACAGGACATATGTAAAACTTAAGCGAATCTGATGGATGGTGAAGGGGGGCGGGTTAAGAGCATAAGGTTTAGACGTGATGGAATGCCAGAGCCCTTTAAAGCCATCAAATCTTTCACTGACATCCACTTGCGAATGGTAACAGGAACTCCCTATTGTGCACAAACAACTGAGTCAGACTCTTTTATCCAAGTCTTTCCGTTCATTTAAAAGAGGCTTCTTTACCAACCCCTGTGACCACTCTGCAGTTCTACTAATCAAACAGTAGGTGGCACTGAATGAGTTATTATAATTGCTGAATAAACCCAAATAGCAGTGCATGTGGAACTGACAGTCTCACATTTCACTGCGAGATGTGGGACAGAGACGCTCTGGAGGGGGTGGGGTGGTGACTGCGCCGGCCGAATCCGAGGCGGATGATACTCACTCTCTGGCTTGGTCCTTAGCGGCATATCGCACGTTAACAACAGCGGTCTCCGTATCAGTGTTGACTGAAGATGGAAGAGAAAGGAGGAAGACAGAGGGGGAGAGATTAACTAATCTTTTAATATATGGATTACTAAAGTGACAATCTGCTGAAGAGCACACCCTACCTTGTTCACAGCTCTCCACTGTGCCGTACTGTGCTAACATCCCGTCTAAAACCTGTAGGTGAAGAGACACTTTCAGACTAATGTTGTAAGAGACTACAAATTGTGGTCAAGGTGGTATTACAAAAAAAAAAAAAAAAAACCCACACACCCATAATGCTGTGAAAAAGGTTGAATAGTTAAGTATTAAAGCCACAGTTCATCCAAAAATCATTTACACAACGTAATGTTGTTTCAAATTGACTTTCTTTTGTGGAAGCATTTTTTTCTGTTCATAAAATGAAAATCAGTGTTTTTTTCAAAATGTTAGCTTTTGGGTTGCACAGAAGAAAGCCATACAGGTTTGAAACGGATGAGAGTAAGAGACAATAATATACATTTTTTGGTCACAAAGTTGTGATGAAACGCAAGTAGCGATATTTCATGGGCCTCATTTATGAATTCTAAATAATCAAAATTCTATTCTTGCATAATTTGTTAATTCTACGCAACAGCTTATACAAGAGTTGTTTTTAATGAACATTTCATGATTGAGGCCCAATGATTTAAAAGCATAGTTCACCAATAGCATAGAAACAAAGCGTGACTTCCAAACACTATATTTTTTCCCATCAGTATTGTCCAGTTTTTGGGCAATAGCCAGATGTTTGAGACAAAGGACAAATTTACTGTGATGCACATCAAAGTGTAGCGGCTTGCCGAAAAACTGATTGACAATTGGGTTGAGGTGTTGGCGTTGCACTCAAATATGAACGTAGGCGAACATGTTCTTGCAGGAGCAGGTTTAAAGCAGACTAAGTGACTAAAGAAGTCCTGTATGTGGACCGATTAATCACACATAACGCATTTAGAAAATAAATATGGTGAATTTTCATTTCATGCCAACTTTAAACAGTTTGCTCTTGCTGATTTGGATCTTGACCAAAAATTTTAACTCAATAGCAACCTAAGCATTTGGAATCTCATACTCAAATAAGTGAAGAATTCAAGAAAGCACTGTTTTACACCTCATTCTCTGCAGTTCTTCGCTTCTGCCACTCCTGCCTTAGAGGAGGCGTGCAGGCGAACATTGAATAAGGGCAAAAGGAAACCTACAGGCTTAAACACACACCAGCCCCCTATACGTCACACATACTAATGCCCACAACCCCCCTAACCGCCACCACTTCCCTTCTCCATTCCAAGCCATCCTATTGGTTAGCGTGTGCATTACTATGGAATTCCCAGCAGCCATTGGGCACTTCCAGCCATTGGCTACATGACCAGTCAATCATTGAGTCCAGGCCAATAAGACCAGGCTTCCTTCAATCGGGTGAAAGAGGAAGGGGGTGTTGGCTTTCAGACACCATGCAGTGTGGAGAAGAAGGGGAAGTGGGGTTGATCTACACATTCTGGGCGTCCACACACGTAATAGGCCTGAAGCCAGATGGGGCAGCAGGCTAAAATCCAGCCGACTAAGCTCACCTGAGCCTAGTCACAAAGCAAAACGCATATCCCCAAATCTACATCATAACAGATAACACACACACACACACTTCAAGATCTCAATATGTGCCCACAGAAACAAGACAATAAAAACACAAATACCTTCTATCTGAACACAAGTGGCAGGTCAAACTCAAAGAAAAACAAAGGGAGAGATTAAATAACTAAATCTCGCTCGAGTAGGTACTTGACATTTTCGCAGCCTGACATCATGTGACTGCGGATTCATTTTGAGCTGAAATAAGAGAAGGAAAATTGTGCTATAAATTTAGCCATGTTTACTTGTAAATCCATGGGAAATGAAACTGTTACACATAATCTTAAATTCAACACGTCTAACTAAAGCCCTCGTGACATTTAGCATAATTTAGTACTTTAAGAAGTGTTTAACAGTTTAACTGAATGTGCATCTAAAAACAGCACCAAATCAGCATATTAGAATGACTTCTGTGACAATGAAGACTGAAATAATGGCTGCTGAAAATAAGTTTGCCAACACAGGAATAAATCACATAAAATATATTATAACATAAAAAGGAGTTAAATTGCAATAATTCACCAAAATATTACAGGTTTTCAATGTATTTTGTTCAAATAAAAAGCAGCCTTGGTGAGCATGTGAGCTTAAAAAAAAAAAAAATTAAAAAAAAAAGAAGTACTGTCCCCAAACTTTAGAAACCGTAATATATGCTAAAATAATGCTTTCTTCATGTCTAGCTTTTGCTTTTACAAATAGACTACAGATTAAAATAAATAAAAAGTGAGCCTTTATGACCTTTTGAAAAAATATTTTTCATATACCAAAATGGAAGGTTAAGTCACCACAGGTTCCCTCTGGAATTACCAATGGCTTTTTAGAAACTGTTTCAGATTTTCAGAAGACTTTAAAAGACTCCGATTTTGTTCTAACACAGTCATAGGTTAGGGTTAGGAAAATAATTAAAACCCTAACCCAGTTTTTTACTACAAATCTTGAAGTGCTACATAAGCTACTACATGGGGAATTAATGGCTGATTGCTTTGTCAAGAACGGGGGGAGGGAGTGGACTACAACAGTTCTCTTCCCAGTCTGCACCTGATGCAACCATGTATCGCTGAATTTTAATGATCTACTATGTGCCTTCTGTCATCTGATTGATAGAATTATAATAAAAGGCCTTTTACTTAAGTATTCCTGCCATGGTACGTTTTTGCTGTGAAATCTTCTACAGGCTTTTATAAAGTAAACGTAAAAAGAAAAATTCATATTGTTAGTAACATTTCAAGATGAGCATCTACAGGACTGAAGCAGGTTTACTTGATTATCCATATTAGAAAAAACTAAAATTGTTAAAATTTAATTATACATCAGGCTTTTGAGGAACGTTTATTTGTACATCACTTAATCATCACTGTATTGCACTGCATTATATGTTTGCCCTCCCACAAATACTACAGACCTTTGATAAAACCAAGCATTTAAATATTATCTCAAGACGTATATTGTGAGATATAGCATGAAAACTGATTTATATAAAATTCACGCAAGTAGTTTGCTATACGATATATATATATAATATAATATAATATATAACTATCAGAATGTAACCTTACTTTTTGGTCATAAATATCAGCAACCGCACCAAACTGCATATTTTTGCAGTTTTGGACCTCTGAATAAAATTTAGGAACCATATTATCATATGTATCAAATATATCACTTAAAATATATTTTTTTTGTGTGTAAAGGTTTAATAAATAAAGGTTTAAAAAAAAACATTATAAGTAAAAACAATATTATATGTCAGCCTTTACAGAGTTAAACATAATACATTGTATTGACTAGGAACACTTCACTCATCATGATCGATACATTGATATAGACTTTAAATCATCTCAATGCTTCGTATATTGCAGCTTTGATTTACTGTGATGGCAAACAATCCCATTATACTTTTACTCATTTTAGCTGTAATAAAATAAAAGACTATAATAAAATAAAGACTGCTGCAAACACAGGGCCCAAAATGAACAAATGTGAGGAAAGGGGAAGGACGTTTAAGTGAGTAAATAAAGAGTTTGTAGCTTAAATTTACTAAAAAAACCCAAATTTATAAATATGATAGTCTAAACCTAATATAAGTAATGCAAATGATAAAGACAGACATAAAACATGCAGTTTATGGTTTATTTAGTAGTCCGTTAAACAACTTTTGCCTGAGTGGAAAACTGACCAGCACAAGTTTATCTAGGATGCCCATTTCCCTCCCTGGAACGTGACACATGGAATATTCCTCACATAAAGCCACAAAACCAAAAACAAGGCACAAACCAACTTGGGTCTTCACGTTTTTGTGACAGGTGCAGTTTCACACGGATGTAGACTGACTCATTTCATACACGATGCTGTGAGTCAATGAATGGCTCTGTATGCAACAACTTGCAAGGGAACAGCAAATAACCTCAATGTCATAGGATCAAAAAAAAAAAAGAGTTTTAATTAAGTGGAAAAAATATGATTTTTTTGGATAGCAAGAAATAATTATCTATAATATTTTCAAACGTACCTGCCTTTGGCAGATGTTTAAAAAAAAGATTACACTGAATTGTTGGTGCCCACTGTAGCTCTTAAAGCTCTATATTACACACACACACACATCTATCTATCTATCTATCTATCTATCTATCTATCTATCTATCTATCTATCTATCTATCTATATATATATATATATATATATATATATATATATATATATATATATATATATATCTTTATATTCTATATCTATATATACTTTATAGCCATTATATTGAGTTGGCTAGGAAAAAAACAACAACAACAAAAAAAACTATTATATGACATGTTGCTATTATATGACATTTAATCTAACATCAAGGAGGTAATGACCTACTACTATAATACATTTAAAATGTAACTGGTAGTTGGGAAGCCCCCCCAGGCCTGATTTCACATAAAACTAGAGGGACTAGAACTAGGGGGTCTCTGCCCCTCCCAGCTCCCCTAGTAATTCAAACACTGGAGGAATCGGTCATGGACCTAAAGGCTGAGGAAACAATGCCAGAGCACAAAGGAATTTTTGAATCTTAACTGATTCCTATGATCAGAGCACTTTTGTGGACATCTGTAAGGCTCTATTCACACACAGCGCAACAGGAATGAAACGAGAGAGAGGGATTAGAAAAGCAAGCATGTCATTTCAAATGGTCATTGAGATCTTGTCTTGAGCACGCAAGAGAAGCAGCATGGCAAAGAGCGGCGTACTGAGCATTACACGCAAATGCTTCCACAGATAGTTTGATCTGATAAGTGAAGGACAATAACAATGGGTTAGTAGTTGTAAAGGGGATTTTTTTTTTTAACTCAACATCATATGCTTTTATTAGATTTAATCTAGACTGAACAAAAAACACCAGATATTGACCATCCATCTTCTAAAAGAGCACAAATATCAAAAATGTATTTAAGAAGCATTTTTTAAGATGCACATCAGCACGTTAAGTGATTTTTGTTAACTCTAAAAAATCACATGATGAGGCTTCAAAGCTCAGACCTCACAAAATTGAAGTCACACATCTCTAAAGCGAACACAGACAACAGGCTACCTCCAAAAAGACCTTTTGGAACATCTCTGCTTTAATAAATATGAAAGATAATAGCGTATTTATTGGAGAGTATGCATTCATTTGGTCCAAGATGTCAAATTCTAGGATATAACTCAGGAGGGTTGGTGGCTCAAATACCAACACTTCAGAGGTGTGGTGGTGAGCCAGCAAGCCACAGTACTGCTTCAACATCACACCTCATACAAGCACCTTCACCTCAGAGAACTGGGGGAAAAAAAGAGAGCACGGCACTTACTTCCCACTGCATGTGAGGAGGGATATTCCTGATCTGCAGCTTGCAGCTCCTGCACAAAAAAAAAAAAAGTGGTCAATGTAAAATTACACAAGGCAATAAATCACACAAGTCATTCATTTTTGGATTGAAATGGTCCAGATTCTTACAAGCCACATTCACTTTTGAGGGGGAAAAAATAAAGCATCTGAGTCTGACTGGAAGCACCCAGTAGAGGAAGATTTGAGCAACATCATCTCTATAATAAACTCTACTCTACTAGCTCAAATAAAATTAAAAATGATTGAAACTTGCATTCTGACAATTACACTATTGATTTATAGAAAAAAAGCCAAATTTCAATCCATTTCTTAGATGGTGTGTGACTTGTCACCAGAAGACCTTCCACTTCCCTCTTTGGTTTCTTTGAAAGTAAATTACTGAAAATTAAAACTAGATAGTCTCTAATCACACAGCCTCTCTAATATTGCAAATGCCAAACAGAAAATGCTTTTGATCTTCAAAACATATTTGGTAATGGCTAAAGCTACTTAATATCCCATATATGCAGTGCAGTTTAACATATCGACCAGCATAAAACAGTGTTCTGCAATTACATGCATTAGTTATTCATTATACATCCAAAAGAAATAACCTGATCATATAGTACATGTACTTGCAGATTACGGAACCGGTTATGGGCAATATTAGCGAACAATCAGTAATTCATCGAACAAGAGGGAAGCAAACTAGTGATTTTGTGTGCCATTAAGACAACCTGAGATGTGTTGTATTTGAAGACAAGGTACCTAACCAAAACCAGTCCACTAATACCACACCAGTCTGATTGAAATGAAAGTTTATAAACCAAAATAATTGATGCACAGAGACTGCACATCATGCTTTTGGAACTTATGGAGGTAATAAGGGAACAGTAGAGTAAAGGGTGAAAGTCCAACAACTTATTTATAGTGTACACATCAGTATAGTGGACATAAGTGACTCATGAACGTTGATTCAAACATCCAAAAGAAAGCGGTAATACTGGTGATTTAAAGCAGGTATATAGACATGACCAACCCCAGATTTGTGTTAATTAACCTTCAGTTGTAGATGTTAGATTGATTTTGCATATCTAGCAAGACAGATAAAACCTGACTATACAAGATGTCATTGTGTCTGAAATGTCTGGCATATTGCCATTTCCCTTGATTTCACAAATGCTGACATGTAGATAATTTGATAATTGTAGGGTCAACTTAAAGGGGATTTTATATAACAGAAAGGCTCAGTTCAGAAATAATCATACTACAGGTGATGTTTTTTTATTAGAAATTCATAATTCTACACTGACATCTACAAAACCAACAGGTAAGATAGGGATGGGCATTTTTCAAAAATATGGTTTTCAAATATTTGGGCTTAAAAAAATTTTTATTTAAAATGACGTTTAACAAGAAGGACTTCATTTTTCTAAATTTTGTCACCATTTCTGAAGTTTATTAGGCATTATAAACTATGTTCTACAGCAATGTTATGTCATATCTCAAGTTTTTCCTTTGGTTGAAAATGTGTGTGTAAAAAAAAAGCTAAAGCAAACCAAATAAAAAATAAAGCAGACCGTGCCAATTACAATACAGTACATACACTCGAGTTGGTCTGTTTGTTTATTTTGTCTCACATCATGTTAATGTTGAGGAAAACAATTTCATCCACATGAAAGGTGGCTCCTCAGTCTGATAGTAAGAGCGTGTGCCGACAGACGTTCCAGAGACACAAAGATAACGGTGTGCCAAGCAAAGTTTCTTACAGCGCTGTGTTTTCCGCTCTAAAACTCTCCCTCGCAAAAATTTAAAGGAAGCATAAGTCTTAAAATCATTTGGCTATCAGATAAGCTCTCTTCTCGGCTCAGTCAGGGTACACCTGTGCTCACCTGCAGTCGTGAACGCAGTGCTGGACAGCTGTCTTTCGACTGTCGACTGCTGTTTGGATTTCTTGTGACTCCTCATTGTGGTGGGGATGATATTATGATAACTCAGTTTCACCGATTCATTTGATCAAAAGTAACTGCAAACTTCAAGGCCGACGACGACATTCTGTGATCAAATAAATCAACTTGTTAACATGCTCCGCAGTGTCACCCAGTGCATTTAGTTATAAATGAGTTTTAGGTGGCTTAGGATTTATCATGGATTCCCTCCATTTACTGCCAGCAAAGCATCACGTAGTAAAATTATTTTGTGTTTATTTTTCGAATAATTACAGATCAAATATTCAACTATTTGTGCACACCCCTAGAGACAACAACCAAATTAATTTATGAATCAACTATAATTTGTCAATGAATGCAAAGGCTGTTAGTTTACTTTGAGGAAGACAACGGCATCACCTGCAACTCTCAGGAACGCAGACACAGCATTTAATGTTTACATCACTACGAGTACAAACAACAAGCCAACTTGGCTACAATCCCAATGTAAACTGCACAAATGAATCCTTCAATAGAAAAAAAAAAAAAAAAACATGAATCAGCCATAGAAATACTGATGTTTCTTCTACAGAGAATTTTCTAAAGGCCAAGAACTAAAATGCATCAAGGGTTAGAAAAGGGACAATCTATAATTCTGCTTTGTATTCAATTAGAAATGACAACACCGCATTATTAGCTTAATTCAGATTTACACAGAGCCTGTATATATGCCATTCTGCAATGTAAAATTAATTTTAATGGTGATGTCGCTTTTATAGACCAGTACTTTAATTTTAACACAAGTTTCATTAGGGTGTATGTTTTGGTGCAGCGATTGTGAAAGATCTATAACTGCCCACTTGACTTTACAGGACTCCAAAGTTCAAGCTCTGTATATTTGCGCATTTATACACCAACATTAAAAAGAACAGAATGTACAAAGGACATGGGAACAAACACGCCTCTACCTGAACAGGTAGATACTAACTCACACACACACATATACAACCATCACACATGCACACAGATTGAGGCCTAAACAGTGAGCAATACTAGGGGACCTGTAGCACACAGGCGTGAAAGAAACTCATCTACCATAACAGAAACAATCGACGTTGAGGCACATGCGTGTTTCAAGCAATCAGCATGCATTAACAGTTCTAAGTGCTTTATAACATCATTGGTTGATCTGTATTATTTATTTAGTATATTGCGCTCTGTTTACAAGCTATTGAAAAATCAGCTTTTACCTCCCCGTAAGAGGGTTAACCACCAAAACAAACAAACAAAAAAAAAAAAAAAAAAAAACCTTGTAGTGTGCAAGCTGTTTTAATTATGACAGTGAGAAAACAGATGGATGATCTTGCTTTAACATAACTGTCAGCAGCAAAGATATTGCTAGGATTTAAGCAATATTTAAGCCGAATTAACACATTTTAACTTGGGCATTAAAAAAAGCTTAATATCTGTGTATTTCTCACCGATTTCCTATGAAGTTTATGTAGATTGTATAGCAACAAAATTTAAATATCAAAGCAACACCATACCGCCATCTAAAACAACTTGCTCTCTAATTGAGGACTAATTGTAGCAACTTATTTCTAAAGTAACTAACTGTCAAACAAAACAGTCATACTATGTTGCCTCTGCAAGATGGAACATGCACGTGTATGCAAATAATATTTGAAGATTATATATATATATATATATATATATATATATATATATATATATATATATATATATATATATATATAAATATATATATCTATATATGCCAAAAATAGGTTACTGCTACACTGCCAAATGTTTATATAAAAAAGGTTCCATCTACACTGCCACATTAGCTACTAATGAAAAACAAGTTCATTCAAATACTCACTGACATTAATTCACAAAATTAAAAGCATGTTTAAAAAAAAAAACTACAGTCTATCCTAGCTATGTAACGCTATATAGAGTAAGGCCTGGAGACGAAACTGAAGTTGTACATGCTGTAAGGGACATTTGCACTCATGAAGGGTGTAGATGTCAAGAGGAGAACAATCACTTGGAGTCATCTTAGGAATTATCAAAATGCATCACAACTTGCATTCAACATCTCGGTGTGATTCCTGGATGTTTTCCCCAGCGTTTTTGCGATGTCAAAAATCTAAGGCACCGCAATCCAAATTTGATTCTGTAAACTATAACCATTTAGGCAAAAGAAAACAGAGGTAATGCTTACGCTAATTTTTAACAGGGAACAACTCCTGAGGAGAAAACATGGGAAACCAGTTTATCTAATAATAAACAAATAATTTTCAGCTTGAAATTATGGGTTGTGAGCAATACTACAGAATATGAGAAGCTGTCCATGCTTCACATAAAATCCACTGTGGCAAAAAGCTCTGACAGAATTAAATACCTAAAACCTGCAACACACACATTCACCATATAAACTTAAACTTAGCTTACACACACACACACACACACACACACAAGCGCATCAAATCTACTAAAAAGGCACAGAGTTAATAAAGAAAACATTTGCACTCAGATGAATGATCAGAGAGATGTGTGAGAGAAGTGAAAAGGAGAACAAAAAAAATATATTTAAACAAGGCCAAGCATATAGGTGCATGCACCAGGGCAAGTCACTTTATATATATAAAAAAATTAAACCAAAAAACCCACACACACACCAACAACTACTTAAACATTAAAAAAAAACCTAATGCCATTTGGTAAATTTTTACATTTTATTTTGTCAACCAAGTAAATTACAGTCATATGACATTCCAGTTTTCACGTACGAATTAAGAACCCGTTTTCTTTTGAGGAATTTGGTGGGATTGGTGTGCTTTTCCAGTCCTGGTCTGCATTCCGGTGGGAATGCAATATGGAATGTTCTCCTACAGCAGATTAAGCTATAGGAGCAAGAAGGGAGTGCGTGTTTGTGTGTGTGTGTGGGTGGGGGGTTAGGATGGGGGTGGGGTGTTAGTGCCCCATTTCAGGGTAACAGAAACTCTCTCTGCCCCAGGTGGTGGGGTCTGGTTACCATGGTAACAGGTTAGCCTACAGACAAGAAAGGGAAAAAGGGTGGGGGTTCGGTTGTGACGTAACGGAAGTAGATGGCATCTTCATTTACTTCCATCGGAATCCAACGGACATGCAACATAACGGTCTTTGTGTGCACGTGTGTATGAACATACATAGTACAATGGGGCGGTTGGAGAAGACTTCCCACCACAAACACTCCTGGAGGAACCAGGAAACACGGCCGAACGTTATAATTCACAAGCCAGTGACTCCATCACGAGAACTCACAACTCAGTCTGAATCAAGACACTTCAATATTTGGTTATAGAGTAAAAAGACAAAATGCAGATAGTTTCTGCCATAGTTGATTTTAATGCACAATTTAAAAAAAAGAAAATCAAGTTACAAATCTATAAGTAGAAAGAAAAGAGAATTACCTTAAAATGCATTATCACAAGTAATAATAAAAAAAGCAAAAAATAAAATAAAGAACAGCTATACATTCTTTAACTTGAAAATATAATTTACACTGATTTAGGCTGAATGTGATTTTCCACATTAAATTATTTTTATTTTTTTAAATACCTAGCTATATTATTTTCTTGCAGATTGCAATCAGAGAAATTGTTATGAGTACCAAAATCATTTTTAAGAAAATTGCTTTAATATTTATAAGAGAAGTTAACAGCACTACATTATTAAATAAAGTCTTAAACAATAAAAACTGACTGTCCACACAAAGGTTCAAACTTTTTCCACACACAGAGTGTCTGTTCTAGCTGAAGACCCTTTTCCCACACTCTCTTTTAGCAGTTGGGGCCCCCTTTAAGCCACACGTGCATATGCACACACACATACAGTGCACGCTCAGACTAAAAACGGCTACGCTAGTAATCGAGGAAGCTAGCAGTAAGAAAGAAAAATGGTGTATGAAACTAAACTTCTAAAGGCCAATGGGCTGTCCATGCAGACTCCGCTCAGTCTACACTCAGTGTTTTTAATGTATAAAACATTTCAAATACACTACCAATTTACAATTCTTCATTAGAAGTAAACATGTATATTACGGCAGGTTAACAAATGTTAAAGTGAGTATTTATATATAATATTATTGGGTCCGGTGTCCATACAGCCAAGCACACACCCTGACCAAACTAAAGCGTCCAGAAAACAGCTCCATAACATGCACACCACCCCTTGGTACATTCACACACAGGGCCAAACTTTACCCAATTTTTATGTTTTGAGTGTGAGTGTGTGTGTAGGTGGGCAGGGCTTAAGCCGAGACTCATACCATAGAATGCACGATCACTCCCATCATGCATTTCACTATACTTCTCTCATTGGCTCACAGTTCAAACCAACTTTACATACACAATCTCTGACCTGCTCCTATCAACATTTATTGCACATGTGCAGCACACACACAAAATAGACATTATACACTTAACATTTAGCTAAATTACACTGTTTCTATAATTTACACTGAACTCAGCATATTAAGCTATGTTTCTGATACACTATAGTGTACAAATTTATACAAATAAACGGATCACGTCAGCTTAAAACATCAGCCCATCAAGAATTGCCTTAAAACAGAACTAAGCTCAACATGCGTTAAACCAATACATAAAAAAAAAACAGGCCTACTGTAAATGATCACAACCACTACGTAACATTTATTTAAACTGAACATGCTAAATGCTTAAACTTGTCGTCTTTAAACAAAACATCCATTAACTTACACCTCGTACAATCTACGTGAAAACTGCGTTATTTTAAACTGAGAAATCACTTAAAATATATAGCCTATAACCCGCCAGTTATTCATAAATTAAAAATACAGAGCGCCAAGGAATTAACAAACAGCTTGTATGTACATAAGGCGGTCATACATTGAAAATAAGGCGAATATTCGTCAGGCCTATATCTGAAGTCGTTACGTCAACTTAATTATTACAATAAAACGGCAACCCACTCGTACACAGTTAGTAAACAGTGCTTTGTGGCTTACACCACGACTAGTCGTTATAGTTCCTGTGAACCCACGAATCAGTTTTTGTGACAAGACCTCGACCCTAGCGGTCCACGCGCTCTGAGGAGTCCATCTCGTGCCTGACCAGCGCGAGGAGGGGAACGAGGGGGCGGAAGCACTGAGCGGCTTGACTGAATAGTAGTTTCTTCTTAAATGGACGCCACAGCAAGCATGGCTCCATAAATGCACATACATGTGCAACGTGAGGTACCGTTTACAACGTTTGCGTTCTCACTTTGCACACCTCTGCTGCGTTTCTTGCTACGTTTTTTTTTTTTTTTTGGAAGGCCTAAAGGCCCAGTAATGTGAACTCAGCATATCAAGGGCCTCAGATGTATTACAAAAACCCACATTCCGCTCGCTGACATGGAGGTTCAATCAGAAGCTTACACACCATTTTTACTTTTTTTTTTGGTTAAACACGCCTGTAGATTTACATTTAAAGCAGGAACATAAAACACACCGCCACCACCCTAATCTTGAATTTCGCTTGCAAATAACACTTTGATGGATCATATGAACGTAAAACAAATAAATGAGTCATTTGAAAGGTTCAAAACAACAAGAAAACCGATTTAAAATCAAGGCTTGTGAAGAAGAAATATTTGGAGATTAATTCAAAACAAAAACGTGGACTAAGCCATTTTTTTAGATGAAATTTATTAATGAATCTTACCTTTGTCGTTTAGGGACAGAGTGCTCCACTTCCAATACTTTTCCGTGGAGTTCTACTTTGCCTGAAAAATATTAATAGTATTTTAAAAACATTTTATTGCGAGCAAAATGTATAGTGTGTGTCAAAGGGTCACAGTGTACGAAAGTGCAAAAAAATAAATAAATGCTAGTTACGTTACGTGTACAGAAACTACACTGACATACGATTTCAAGAATTTTTTCAAGACATCAGTTTTAATAAAACAAAATATAAAAATCATACATACAAAATTCCCAGAGGTTAAACGTGGAAGGCAAATTTGCCCACACGCTTGCGAGAAGGCCTCACACCTACGAGCAGCGAGACGTTGACTTGATCAACTTGGGGGAAAAAATGTCCACTGATGGTCTCTTTAGGGCAAATATTGCAGCCTTTACACAATTTACACTCATTCCAAACATAATCAACCCATAATGTAGAGACAGGGGAGTAGTCGAAAGGCCTACAAGCCACCAATGCAACCCAACCACCTGGTGTTCTAGAGCTCGTAATTACAGCGATAAAAGTGATACATTTTTACAAAGGCAAAGTTCGCAAAACCACCCGTTCTGTGTAACACTTTAGTTCACTTCCAGAAAGTGCTCCACGAGCTGCGAGATGCGTTTAAAAGCATCACGAAACACCAAGACCATTTTAATTCAAATAAATAGCATGTGCAAGCTCTCGCCGCTTGGATACTGGAGTTGTTAAACACATTATTTCACATTTCGCCCTGCATAGACACAAGGAACGCTGCAACTTTAATGTACAGTCGCCGTTCAGTTATTTTGATACTAAAGCGAGACTCAGCGTCCTCGGCGAGTAAAACCCGTGGTTTAAAAAACTGAAAGTGAATAGTCTACACTTGCTCAGTGTATGAACACATCCCTGCTTTGCATATGCGTTTAATTGTTAAACGCGACCGTTGCGTGTGCATTGTTAATTCATCTGGAGGGTGGACAAAATCACATACGCACAAAAGTCTCACCTGAAAGAGTGTCAATGGCCCTCATCGCTACCTTTTCGTCGGGGCAATCCACAAACGCGTAGCCACTTTTTACGAGAAAGGGTGCACTGAAAGGTATCTTCCACTGCTCGAAGATACTTTCCAAGTCCGGCGCGCTCGCCTGCTCGCTGACGTTCCCGATGTAGAGCTTATTCATTTTGTTGTATACGGAAAAGGGCGACCGTGTTGCAGAGGGGCAGCCCTTTATCGCGTCGCTCGGATGGGCAGTGTTTTGGAGAGAGAGAACCGCACTGTCGCTCAGCGGAGGGTCTGGGAGTGTTCTCCCAATCACTCCAAGCTACTGAGATATTTGATGGACGAGATCGCCGCCGTGGTTGCGCGCACTCGCCTTTGCTCTTGATTTAAAGGTGCTGAATTATTTATTCCGTCACCTCTGCGAAGCAAGGGCCGGGAAGAAAATAGAGAAAGTTTCTTTATTCTTTGGCGATGCTACTAAATTGTCACACTCGTCTGTGTAGGCGCCGCCTCTTAATAACATCGAGAGAACGGAAAGAAAGAAAGAAAGAAAAAAAAAACTAAATTCTTCTGGCTTTTTCAATGAGCCACGTGTTCAAACTACAAATCAGTCCTGCACGTGAGGTGTCCCGGTAGCTCAATTAAGTGTCGGATTGGGGGAAATGGCACAGGGATGACTGGGGTGGGGACAGATAGAGAGAGAGAGATGGTGTGTTGGATTGGGTGTGGGATTGGGGGAGGTGTGGGGGTGATGACTGTGTTCGTGCATTTGCAGGGATCCCGAGCAAAAAGCTAGCTGCATTCTTTGTACCGCTCAATGATATTCCGTTCTGTGGACTTTTCTCTACTTATGCCGTTCTGCCCTCTTATTGGTTGGTGGTGGAGTTGTAAAGAGGCGTTGCACGCACACTCGCTCGCTCGAAGCGCTTGAAACCTGCTATGAGGCTTTATCTGCACTTATAGTGGGCTGCCATATAGGGGACGAGGGGGAGGGTCTGCAATTCATACATCATCTGCATCATTTTTACTCTATATTCTATACATTACATGACATACGTGCCGTAGAGGTATGGTAAACCTCTAAACAATTGAGGTCATGAGCAATCAAGCGACATGCCTCTTCTTCTCTTCCATTCCATGAAGAAAAATCCTACAGGCGCAGCTGCGTACAATTATTAACACAGTTACATGTGTAATAGAGTTTGTGTTACTCTAACGCAGAATAACTTTACATGCCTACAGTATTTGACAGCTGTGGGCTAGTGTAACGTGACCTAACCAGATTGAACAAAGCGAATTATACACTTCCGGTGCCTAAAGAAAGGGGAGGGCCATGTGGAACATAGAAAAGTCATAATGGCGAGTGCTTAAGGCGGGCCTCCTTCTTGCACAGCGGGAGGAGAAAATGGGCCTGTGTGTTGGTCCATGCAATATACTTTAGACTTCTTCCCCGATACTTCGCCACATTTCTTTGAACCGTTCCACAGAAAAAGACTGGAATTACATAATATCTGGACGTGCGGCCTGAAAACCGCTCGACCTTCCACGTAAAGCCGAGACATTTACACTGGGCCCACGCCCTTATGCGCCTCGTTCTCGCTCTCCCTCTTTTTCTGTCACACACACACACACATAGGTCGTGCTGGATTTCTTTTAAAATATTTTTCTGTACGCATAAACAGATAATGTCGCTTTTTATAAATATTCAAGTTGTATAATATTTGCATCGCAAGTTTAGAGTATGACACGTTCGACATATTTCTGATAATTAGGATGAGTTCAGATTTTACGCCCTTGGAGGGTTTTCTCCAAAGAAAAAATCAAATAATGTCATTCCACAAGGCCGATAGTAAAAGGTAGGATATTAGATGGTCACTTTTGTCACATGTTTGCGTGTTGGCGCGTCCTAGCCAAATCAATTTGAGAGAATTTAGGTAATTTATTTGATATGTTACCTGGCGTTTAAATTAAATGAGAAATATTCCTAAAATATATTCGTCTTTGGTTTACCAAACGCCACAAGAACCCTACACACGTTTAAATTTAATTTGAGTTTAAGACAATCTCGCTATGTTTGATAATTTGAAAAAAAAAAAAAAACTATAACAATAGGCTATTAACAACCAGAAGCGTGCATATTGTTCAAGATAAAATTATGATTAAAAATAAACTGATTGTCCTGCACCTTTAGAGTAGCTACCCACGTTATATGATGGGATGGGATTTAATTAATTTGTTTAAACTTTTATTTAAATTTAGTTTTCAGCCCTGTCCATCATTCCAAAACAATACTTTTTTTATGGCATAAGCAACGTCGGTTTATTTTTCTTTCCTTTTTTCCCCCTCGATAATTTACTTTTATCCCAATATACTGTCTTAACAGTATTTATTTAGCTTGTTAACACATACAGACACACACTGAATTAAAGCAAGCCATACATCACGTCTATTAGCAGTAAATCTACCACATTGCTCATTGAAAATCTTTTGTACGAAGAGCCATGAAATCCTAATTCAGTTCAGTTCCGTTAAGTTGTTTTACAACTGAATAGAACTAGCTTCTTTCAGTTCCATAGATATGAACTTCAAATGGCATCTAAAAGTGTAAGAAAAAGTAAGAACATCTGAATTCTCAGTGTGTTATTGTGGGTAAAGTCAGAGAGCATGGGCCTGGATGCTCGCACTACTCAAATACTACTGTAGAATGGCACGCACATGATGCGCTCCTATTGGTCGAACAGGGGACCAATGAGAGCGCACCTCCTTTCTGCTTTACTACTCTCGCTGACTGCTGCAGCGGCTGTTCATTCATTGGTTTTCAGCCACTGCTCTTCGGTACAAATCCAGGCGCGAAAAGTCTACTATGGGGCAGAATCACTTTATCCAGTTTCAAAATTAGAAACCGGAACACATATGCACCATACATTTTCTTTTTAGTTTAAAGGGTAAAAGACATGCAAAGAAAGGAAAATGTGGAGGAGGACTTCGTTCACATGAGGTATTTCGAGGCAGTTCGCATGAATGTGTTGTATACTGAACATTTTCTGATTCTGAAAACTTAGTTGATTATTACAGAATATTATTTTATGCGTTTAGATAGGCAGTCCTTTTGTCTGGGACGCATGTGGGGATTCTCCTCCCCTCATTCGTTGGTCAGATCGGAAGCTAATTTTCACACCATTGCCCCCCTTTTGCACCGTCCATTTCCTATAACGTTAGTCAACTTTCATATAGACTTTGATAATGAATAAGTACTTTATAGAATCACTAAACTTATACGTACAGCATGTTTGTGGGGTTGCTTTAAAATGCATGTTATTGGAAAGGAATGCGACCCGTTGCTCCACCCGTCAGGGGGGACGTTTTCTATAGGAAAACATTGTTTATGTAGGCTAGTATGCTTATTGAGGGTGGCATATGTCGGTTTGACGAAAAATATCTGCGGGTTTTCATTAAAAGCACCAGGATAATTTGCTGTTTATGCAGAATTAGGAACCCAGACGATAACACACATACGTTTTAAAAATAGCCTATATATTATATACAAACAAAAGGCTAACAAAAGCAAAAAAAATCTGCTTTCGCTATCGTCGAAGAACGCTGGAATTAAGCACTGTGTGAGTTGAAAAGTACTTTTTGTTCCGTTTCAGATTTCAGTTATATTTTTTTGCGTGTTTTCAGCCCATGCTTCCTGTTGAGCGAATGTATGGAACATTCTGTGCCGTCTTCGCCATGTTCATGCGAATAAATTGCTTTGAGAAACTCTCATGTAAGTTTCGTGCATAGCAAGCCGTTTTGTGTCGTGTAAACGCTGTTTTTTAACCAGTAATTTATTGGAAACAGACTTATTCTTCTTTCATATGGATATTGTTTTAATGATATTTTTTTGACAGTTTAGTCATGTTTATGTTCTTTGCTGTATTAACCACGGTGTATTTATACAGAAAATGGCGGTACCCAGTCACATCTTCCAATTCTTTTTTGTCTAAACTGCTTTCTGTGTTCACGTTGAAGAATTCATATAGTTCATATATTTGCTTTAACAAGCACATACAACAAACTTCTTTAGGTTACTAATATAATCCTCAGGAAGGTTTTGAGTGTTTAGTCATTAGTTGTTTAGACTGAAGGTTGCGTACGTTCATCTAGTTATTCATTCACTTTATACTGTTTCGCTATTTTGAAGAATGTTTGTTTTTGTTTTGTTTGTTTTTTTACTTTAAAAAATGTCAAATGTAAAATTAAAAGTTATGTAATTGAAAATTTGTATTATTATTGTTCTCTACACCATGTAAAGTTTGAAGTTTTACATATTTTCTGTGATGTTTTAATTTGAGATATTGGTGTTTTGTTAAGGAATATGAAATAATGATTATAATGGTGATCTGTAAAAGCAAATAAACACAACAAAAAGCTAAATAAACCTTGGCCTACATAAGTTATTTGTAGGCCATGGCCTATATAAGTCTATCCTTGTATAGTCTCTGAGAATTTGATTGTTGAAAAACATGTTTATTTACATTTATGTTTTATGAGTGGATATCAAAATTAAGATTTACCAGTATTCGTCTCAAATCATTTTAAGAGAACAGTTAGCATAACCTATGTGATGAGGTGGGCCTGACCTTTGACTGTGGGGCCTCAAGAATCAAAGCACTGCAAACTTTCCTCGTAAGCTATGAACAGATGATTGGAAATAATAAGTTGTGTTATGTAAATGTTTGATAACATGCTTGGTTAGAGGCCTGTTTGAGTGCAGTGTGTAATGTCTGAAGATCTTAACAGAGCTGTAAAACATGTCTAATCCTTTACTCAATGTCTCAAACAGAACAAAGCTTGATAGACCTTAGGTGTCACACACTTAAAAATATATATAAAGTGTTTCATAGCCTACAAAGGCTTTAAGGGTTAAGAATGCCCTCCATTCCAGGAAATTATTTTTATAAAGCACAATCATTAGAATAAATTGTACCTTATGCAATCATGATATTTTGAGTGGTTAATTTAAATCCAGAATTTATAGCTGTGTAGTTCGTTCAGAAATGGATACATTATTTTCTTTTTTCTGTCTTAATGGGTGTAGTTGCCATTGAAGACATGGGAGGTCATATAATGTGCTCTAATATCCTGATGTTCATTTGAATTGAGGGGTATGTAATTTTTTTTTTTTTAATGTAGGAATGTATTCACTTATTTTAATTTTTTTTCCATGTGTGCCCTGATAGGATGTTTATAGGTGGCCAGGTTGATGTGCATTGAAGAAAATCTAAATTCAAGGAGATTCTACAGAGACTTTTATTTAATGTGCCCAACAGTCATTTGAACGATTTGATTATTTGAAATTTTGAACTATTTTAATTGCTGGAATGGTCTGGAAATGTATTAACAAAAATGAGTAAAACAAGAAAAATATTGTAAGATATTGTACACAAGTAGTGGGACTTAAGTATTTAGCTTACTCTGTGTGCAAGTTGACTTATGTGAGAGGATGGCATTCGTTTTTGTGATATCCATTTACACTACATTTGGGTTTGTTAAAGTTTCTCAAGCAAATATGTAGATTGCATATTTAAAGATTTTAAAGTCATTGATTTTCAAGAATTTTAAAAAGCAAACAATTGCAGAGAAATACACGATTTGAAGATGACATAAGTACTAATTCAATAAATCACAGCACAATGAAAGAATAGTCTCCTATGCTCATATTAAAAATGTCTAATAAGAAACAATATTGATATGATCAAGGAGCTTTTTTTGTCATTATAACAATATACTGACAGTTGATGCATCCTGTTGATTGTGCATAAAAGATAACCTCATGTATAACTTTGTACAAGAAGTAGCACAATTATTAGAGTTCAGTGACTTGTAAAAGAGGCAGTTAGCGATTTAGAACTTTTAAGTCCTCCAAAGTCTGTTTTATAGTCCTTGTTTTCACATTTTTATGTGTGTATTCAAATGTTTTTAAATAACATTTTAGGGGTGTTGGTCTCATGTCACTTCCTGGCCACGTCAGGGAGTGAAATCTAAACAATGGTCTTGTCTCAGAACTTCCTTACTCTTCCACTCCACTGATCTGAAATGCCTGGATAGGTGAAAACAATATGGCCGACAGTCTAATGTAGCCAAGTGCTCCATACTGCTCTAATGGAGTACCTTGTGCTTGTCTGGTAGTTTAATATGGATCAACCATTGTATTGTACAAATTATTTCTGTATGATTTGTATTTAATCTTTATAGAAGGTGCAAATAAAGGCATTTTTTGTTCACATTTTATTGTAACAATCTGATAATGCAAAGTATCAATGTTCTTCTTTTCACCTGTTACTATTATTAATAATTATGACCCAATTATTGCATTTCAGATATTGGTATGTGTTTTAAGTTTAAAACCATTTCGAAAAACCTTTTTCACAGATATTCACAATTATTACTTGCTAGAAACTGCATTGCAGAACTTATTTCTTTTTCTTATTTCTGTTTTTCATACATTTTTTGTCTATGGTTTTTAAATTCAATATATTCAAAATGTTAAAACAAGTTGACAATTCCTGTATTGTACATAACTACTAAAAAAAAAAAATTTATTATGCTTTCATTCCCAGCTTTGAAGAACATAAGACTAAGTAGCACATCAAAGCATGTCTTGTCAGAATAAAAAGCACATTTATTTTGAGGTCTTTATTTCTTGAAAAAGACACAAAGCAACACAAATTACTGCTGAAAATAAAGGTATTTGTCACAGATTAATGGAGGCAATCGCAGCCTGCTTTCTGAAGTACATGATGCTCTGCCTTACAGATGTACAGCAACTCACACAAACTCTCAGTACTGCATACATACCCGCTAAAAGATGCCCAGTATATAGAAAAACTCATACCACACCAAATGAACACACTACCAAAACCCCCCCCCCCCCCACACACACACATAAAATTTGCATTTATGATCTCCACAAACCTTAAACTTACATACGGGGAAGTCTACAAATTAAGACATTTATTAAACAAATCTTTCTCTAATACAGTGAGTTTCCATGTACTTCATGTCTTTATAAATGTATAGCTCGATGCAAACAGGAAAAAAGAAAGAAGTCTTCAGGATCTTCTTAGTATCGTCCTGCAAAACACAAAAGTTTTATTAGAATGAGTGTACAATTAAAATGTACATGATTCAGTGGGCTAACAGGTGAATAATGGGATTTCATAAGTAATGCACTCTACAAGCTGTGGCTTATCAAGGAGGCAAGCAGGCATGCATTTGGGCATATGTGGAAAATTTAGATTGCTCAAGGCTTTTAAATCCACTCACGTGGGCTGTATGAACGAGATCTTGAGCGAGACCTGTACCGGCTGTAATAAGGTGACGGAGAGCGCCTCCTGCTGGAAAAGAGAATAAAGGATCAGAATTCACAAGAATGTCACAAACACTAGAAATGTTTGACACACTGCAGTATATATTCAGTGTTACCTGTATCTGTAATCATACTCGTCATAACGGTCGTATCTGTCATAGCCACGATCGTAATTCGACTCTCGTCTACGGCCACCGCTGCTGCTACTGCTGCTCCCGCCTCCGTTACTAAAAGTGTCACATTTGAAGTGTCATTACAAACCACCCATACTAGTTCAGCTTATTTGGCAGAAAGAGATTTTTGGCCTGCAAAATACTCACTGTGTGGGCCGACCCATGTAGATGCCTGGTGTGGGTGTGTGTGGACGTTTGGTGATGGAATAATCAACCCTGATGCGCCTCCCATCCAGCTCCATGCCATTAGCCCGCTCCATTGCTTAAGTGAGGGATAAATGGCCTTTTTAGACAGAATATACACTCAGAGCATAACATTTGAGTGCTCAAAGAAGGTCTGAAAAACATTAACAAAAATGTCTTAATGTTTAAGGATTAAAGCAACACTTTAAAAATAAACTGCCAATTGTTAGTTAGTTTTTTAGATTATGTATTGACTGGTGTTACCAAATGAGAATTTAGTGTTACCAGACTTTTTGACTGAAAATGCAGAATGATTAACTAACTGATCATTCAGACATAACTAACATATAGAAAAGAATCATTTCAAAAGAAACATTCAGTCACAAAATGGACCTTACTACTGGATTCAAGCAAGTTTTATTCAACATGAGTGCAATATGTAGCTAATTAAATATAAACTGCCATTTTTATGACTATTCAGACCTGTAAATCACAAATGGGCTGATATTTCCAGATTTTACCCAAATAAGTCGGTGTGTTCACTAGATTACAAAGGGTAATCTGAAGTCGTACTTAAGATGCCATTAAGTGAATCACTAAACCGCTTAGACCGTGAACTTGCGTTGGCAGGTCATTTCTATTTGGGGATGTACCTCTTTGGCATCATCGATGTGCTCATAGTAAATGAAGGCAAAACCACGAGAGCGTCCTGTTCGCTGGTCGTAGACAACATTGACACCGGCTAAAGGACCGTAACGTGAGAAGACCTCTTTCAGGTCTCGCTCTGTTGTGTACAGACTGAGACCAAACACACCCAGACACGTGTTTGGGTCTGGATTGGCCTGAAAGAGGGACAGAGGTGTCAGCACTAGAACACAGGACAAAAGATTCAGAACACCAAAAACTGAACAATGACCAAATCAAACACTGACTGTGTGATTAAAATTCTACATTCAACACCATTAAACTACACGGAAACAATTTGTTACAATTTTTACAAACATTAAAGGGTTACTCCACCCCAAAATGAAAATTGTCATTAATCACTTACCCCCATGTCGTTCCAAACCTGTAAAAGCTTTGTTCGTCTTTGCAACACAATTTATGATATTTTGGATGAAAACAGGAAGGCTTGAGACTGTCCCATAGACTGTCAAGAAAATAACAGTGTCAAGGTCCAGAAAAGTATGAAAAGGCATCTTCAGAATAGTCCATCTGCCATCAGTGATTCAACCGTAACGTTATGAAGCGACGACAATACATATGAAAAAATATTTATTTGTGTACAAAAAGTATTGTCGTCGCCTCATAACCTTATGGCTAAACCACTGATGGCAGATGGGAATATTCTGACGATGCTTTTCATACTTTTCTTGACCTTGACAGTGTATTTTACTTGGCAGTCTATGAGACAGTCACAAGCCTCCCGGTTTTCATCCAAAATATCTTAAATTGTGTTTCGAAGATGAACGGAGCTTTTACGGGTTTGGAACCACATGGGGGTAAGTGATTAATGACAAAATTTTCATTTTGGGGTGGAGTATCTCTTTAAATTTACATAATTGACCCTTTTCACAAGACTGTGATGACGCATTTAACAGTCACCAACATTGTAAATCCTCAAAAGTTTTTCATATTTGTATTTTTTTTTTTTAAATGTATGTACATTTATAACACTGTTCTTTGTATTATATCACCTTTGCATCAAATTACAAAAAACAGTGTCACGAAAACACTATCATGGAGTTTTTCTTTTGCTATTTGAGCAAATGAGAATGCAAAAAATATATTTGTGGAATCTCCCATTCACTGCTCTTCAAGTTAACCCAACTATGACGACTTCCGCTGCTGGGAAACCCGGGACTGTGAAAAGTGTCCATTATATCTTTGATGAAACATATTTTTGGAAAAAAAAAAAAAAAATAGACACATTGTAATTTATTTCTTTATCTCCTGTTGTGAACCTTCAAATTTTATACCATAGAAAACATTCACATGCAATGACATTAAATAATTACTGGACGTGATGGAAAGCAGCTCAACATTCCTTTCGTATGTAATAACCAGTCTAGGTTCCTGAGTGTTCATTGTCACACTATTCCAAAAGATGGATGTACCGTTTTCCATGAAATATTTCATTGCTTTCTCTGGTAGGGCGGCAAATCAACATAACTACCTAATTCTTGGAAATTTCTCTGGGTAACTGTGAGACAGTATTTAATAACCCCTGTTAAAGAGATTTTGATGCAAAAACAAACATTGCAGCTTTCCGTCCAACCAAAACATTTCTTAGGGCATCACAGTATGAAAACGGTCATTGCATGAGCCGTCTGAAGGGCTTCAGTCACTGCAGGAAGACAAAGCGATTCTTTAAAAAGCAAAAGTCACCACATGGACCTCTTAACCCCTTTAAAAGGCAACATTGAGACTTGTTTGGTGTAGTGGTTACTGTTAAAAGGTTAAGGAAGGTCCACATACCCTGGCGTCACCATGACTGTGCGAGTCTTTTTTGGAGTCATGGCTGTATGAGCTCTGTTGATGTAATAAGAAGGAATGAAAGGGGTTATTAAAGACAGTCATGCTCGTCCCCATGAGGCTGTGATGGGGGTTTGCATGCATTTTATACAAAACAGAAACACACCTATAAGACTAGCAATTAAAACATCACTTAAAAAAAAAGTTCTTGTTTTAATGCAAAGTGTGTGGGTTTTTTTTTTTAAATCAGAAAAACTGTCCTTCGCTCTCAGAAAAACAACAACAACAAAAAAAAACATACAAAATGGTCACTGGGGCTGTACCCTAAAAAAGTACATCTTTGTGCCATATTTAACCCTAAAATGGTACATTTTGAAAAGGTATCACCCCCCCAGTGACAGTGTGGAACCCTGTTTTCTGAGAATGTAGATGTCAAATCTATTAATTAAAAAATATGGTACCACATAACTCTATTAAAGTTAAGTATTAAAGTATAAAAGGGATAGTTCACCCAAAAATTACATTTCTGTTATTATTCACTCACCATCATGTTCATACAAACCTTTATTATTTTAATATTTGAAGCGGATGTCATAAGTAGATGGGGAAGATTTTAAAACGAGCGCTTCATTTATAAATTTGTATGACCTTACCTTCACGCTGTGGAAATACAAACTTTTAGAAGGAGAGCTTAGTTTTTAAATTTGTACGAGCTTAGTTTGGTATTTTGGAAATTTATAGTATTTCTGCTGAAAGATGACAAAGCTTTTTTTTTCCTCAAACATTGTTTATTAACAAATATTATTCCAAACATAATACTACCAATAAAGACTAAGATATTTCTGGTATTTCTGCTGAAAGTATGACAAAGCTTTTTTCCAACCTTTTTTTTATGAATACATTTTATTTTAATAAAATATATATTGCAATGATATGAGGTAACTAAACAATGACAATTTAATTTTTGAGTGAACTGTAGTTTCAAAAGCAGTAGTTTTGTTCGCTCTGAACTTTGAGCCCTATCCCATGATACTCACCCTGCTGCCAGTGTGTCTGCGGCGGTTAGACATGGGTGATGTGCTCTGGCTCCGTTTGCGTCGGCAGTCAGGGCTGTAGGAGCGAGAACGGGACTTCTTCCGGTGGGACTGAGATCGAGAGCGGCTGTAGCGGCGATTTGAATGCCGACGAGAGTGAGACCTGGAAAGGACCAAAAACAGACAGTGAGAAACGCAAAAGCAAGTTCATTTCTGTTCGTCTATCGAGAAAGAAATCGCTTCATGACATTCAGCTAATGTTTGAACTGACCTGGACTTGGAGTGGGATCGGGATCTGGATTCAGAACGTTTGGATGCTCGGGAAGGGCTGGGAGAGCCAGACCTGCTCTCCGCCTTGGGCTGGGGAAGACTGCCCCGCTCCGATTTGGATGGAGAGCGGGATTCCTAACGTCACAGCAATGGGTTACAACATTTACAAGTCGAATGTTCACAAAGCAAGCAAACTTACACAACTCACACCACACTGATAATTGCAGAAATCCAAACATTCACTTTATTACAGCTGTGGAGGAAAGTGTTAGAATTACTTAAATTATATCATGGAATTAAAAAAAAAAAAAAAAAAAAAGTTAATAACATTATTATCGATACATTTAAAAATGCTACAAAGTCATCACAGGTCCTTGTGATGCTTGTTCTTTAGCCGAATCACCACAGTAAAGCTACAAACATGCAAATGATCATAAAGAAGAGATTAGAAAGACACTTGGAACACAAATTCTGCATTTACTTAACCTACGGACTCATTCATTCTTCTGTTTTCAGTATACGCTATTCCTCTCTCTCAGGCATTTTATTCTTCGGTCTTCATTTGTTCAGTTTTCATTTTTCTCTCCTTTTCATTTCTTCACCCCAATCTGAAACCTCTTTTCTTTTTTCTGCTTTAGACACATAACGCGAGCGTGCTTCTATCTGACCGATCTTCCGTTCTTTTCTCCCCTTCCCACTTAACCGTCTGCTCTGTAAACATTTTCTCTCTGTAAAAGCCTTCTTTTATCTTGAACATTCTTCCACATTCTTGGCCTTAACTCTTCAAATCCTTCACCACCAATAACCTTAATGAAAAAAGAACATTCAGAGCAATTAAGTTCAAGGGAAATTTAGGGGAAAAAATTAAGTGAACCATTCAAATTCCACTAACGTTACTCCTTTTGAAATACAGATGTTTGTTTGGTTACATAATCATATTGTGTAAGAGAGAGAGGGTAAGGAAAGATCAGAAATGTTGGAAAGAGAAACCAAAAGTACTAAGGCTGCTATTGTGTGAATGCAAACTCGTGTTTTAACATATTGAAACACTTGTAAAAGTAAATTCCTAATCAATATCTGCTTCAGAAACTGCAGGAACGTTGTTATATAAAACATACATGCAGCTGAAAATCCTCACCAGATCCAACCCAGCAGCGTACGTTAATTACATTTATTTGACTTTCAACATCGTTATGGACTAATCCAAACATCTAAAGTGACTTAATATTAAATGTTTAACGAATTATTAACCGTTAAGTATGCATCAGCTGATCTTCCTGCTCAGTTAAATTGTAAATAAACAAAAGAAAGAGGCGGTTAACGTTAGCTGTTCACTAATGGAGGATTAACGTTACCGCAAAGACAAAGAAAGAGAGAATATCTGAGGTAAACGGCGGAACGGTTTACTCAGAAATAATGCTTACCCTCCCCTCGAATTGTGGCTCCTCGACATCACTCATTTTTATAGTATTAATGATTGGCAAAAGCGTGAAAATGAAGATGTTCTTCCTCAACGACTTCCGCTCTTAACCTAACAGCAGAAAATGGCTGACCAGCTGAAGCGCGCGGTGAACTATGGGAGGCGCGCGGCTCTACATATACGTCACATCCTCTTCAACGTGTGGAGATAGATAGATAGATAGATAGATAGATAGATAGATAGATAGATAGATAGATAGATAGATAGATAGATAGATAGATGATAGATAGATAAGGTTTTGTGAGTATACACTAGCAAATTATCATTACGATTTATAGATAATAATCAACATATCCAAAATAAAAAAGTGTATTGATAGACAGACAGATAGACAAAGAAGGCTTTGTGTACAAGTATACACTACCAAATTATATGATTATAAATTATAGCTTATAAATCAACATATCCAAAATAAAAGTGTATTGATAGATAGATAGATATATAGATAGATCATAGATGGATAAAGGTTTTGTGTTTAAATATACACTAGAAAATTATGTTTATAAATGATAGATTATAAATCAACATATCCAAAATAAAAAAAGTGTAATGATAGATGAATAGATAGATAGATAGAAACAGAGTGTGTATAAGTATACACTAGCAAATTATAAGATTATAATTTATAGATTAAAATCAATATATCCAGAATAAAATGAAATTTAAAAAAAAACAACAACACTGTACTGACACCATGGTATTATTTGAAGCACCTCGAAGAAAACCTACTTATTTTTCCATTTTCATGAATGAAAAATGAATGTTTCCAGCACTTTCATACACGGACACATCTGAAGTCTGGTACATGTTTTATTGTATGGTTTGAGTTGTGTTGTCTGGTACAGTTTCCCCCGAAAGCTTAATGCTGCGTTCAGTTTCGCTGGGATTCAGCTCCATGTACTAACAGCAACTGAGGTATATCCCCATTCCTTAAATCAACCAGCTATAGAGACATCAGTCAACTTTTGACTGAGATAACTCTTTGGATCAGCTCATTTCCTCCACAGTTCAATAGCTGATGCATGACGTCTTAATTAAAAGGTGTAAACCTTCGCTCTGGAATCCGTCTACGTGCATTACACACCATTAGCTAGCTGTGAAGATAATGCTGTACATGGTGTCTTTTGCAGATACATTATGAAACACTCATCTGTATATCAAAAAAAAAGTCTTCTGTTAGAAAACACATCCTATCACTCTCTCATATCTTATATTCCGTATTGCACATAAGTTATAAAATATACTTGTGGTCCATGAATATAAGACAAACAATCAAGCTGAAGCTCATGTGCACAACAGAAAAGAAATGTCTAAAAGCTGCTTTAGTCTAAAAATATATATATATGTATGTATATTTATCTCTGTATCTCAGTCTTTGCTGAAGTGATGGAGAAGATGTCCATAGCCACTGTTTGCTATTTCAAAGAGTGCGGCTTATGTGACCTGTCAGGTGATTGTGACAGGAAGTGCAGAGGGTTACTACGTCTCTCTGGCCGGTGGGCAGATGTATTTTGTTTGGTGGACCTGGAAACAGTGACTCTGGCAGCAAGGAGAGTGCTGGCACCAGCAGCAGGATGGGAGATGTTCTGTATGGAGGCATTCACAGCAGCCTCCACTTTCCCCTCCAGCTTCACCAAACGAATGAGAATATCATCTAACAGCACAGCAATTGTCCTCTTCAAGTCAGCTTCAGCAGAGCAAGAGATAAGGCAGGGATTAGTATTATGTTATTTTTAAACCTCTTTCTACCACACCCTCCCTGAATACTAAGCAGGCCATTTATTCACATAAGCTACATCAAAAAAAAATTTAAAAAAAATATTTTATAAAAGAATGGAAAAGAATTTAGGTACCACTTTAAAGTTTCATTTGTTACCATTTGACAACTGCATAATAAACAAAAATAAAACAGTATTGCTAAAATTTAATTAGCTTTTTTTCAAAATGTATTAATCTTTGTTAATAAAAATACAGTTGTTCATTACTTTAACATTAAAATTGTATTTTTAATGACTAACGTTAATAAATGAATACAAGATTAATAAATGTTGTAGATGTTTTAATTGCTAATTAATGTTAGTTAACACAAAACTACTGTTAACAAATAAGACCTTATTGTAAAGTGTTACCAGAGAGGGAAAACATAAAAGATAATTTCAACACTTTACAATAAGGTTAACTTGTTAATATTGGTTAATGCAATTGATATCATGAACTAACAACCAACAATAAAGTTCATTTTTGATTTCACTCATGTTAAGTTTTACTTATACTAATACATATTTAACATTTTAAGTAGTGTAAATTAACATTAATTAATGTTTTATGAACAAACAAAATTAGCATTTGTAAGTGCCACAATAAAAATATTTTTCAATGTTTACAACAACTATTGCACTAACTAATGTAAATTAATTGAATCTTGTAAAGCGTAAAGAAATTTCTAAGCGCAGGTAACAAGTTAAAACTACACAATTTTGTTTGGGTAAAATACACATGATACATTTTGCTATAGACGTCAGTTTTGGTAATTTCATCACACAAAATTATTGTTTGACTTTTGTGAAAGTCATATGGACTGTTTTTATGATACATTTGTTGTGCCTTTTAGCATTATAAAACAGCAGACAGGTTAGAATCGACGGAGGGGGATTAAACAATGAATAGAATAATAAATTCTTACCATATCCTGCCATGGAGGTGCCATGGGGTCCTGAAGGGTTCTGGTTCTCCTCGCTAAGGACTTTGACATAGCGATGGCTGAGCTCGAGGATCTGTTGTCGGAGCTCTGCACTGCTCTGCCGCGGTGGTTGTGTGACGGTGTAGTGAAGCAGCAGCAGGCACCAGGCCAGGCCGAAGACCACCAGAAACACACTCAGTCTGTGAGACATGCTCCTACGCAGAAGACAGCCCAGCATGGCAATGCTGCAGGCCTGAAGGGACCCGGGTTAAGGGGACGGGGTGGGGACAGGTTTTTAAGAGGGTGTCAGGTTCAGGGCTGGGAATAATTAAGTCATGAAAAAGCAGAGTGGAGGTTAAAATTAGGAATGGGGAGAAGATCCTTTAATAAGGTCACTGATCTCATACATTTGTTTAGCCGTTTTGACTAGAAAATATACAGCATGGAAGATGGATGGACTGAAAGTAATTGTCAATTGCTGAATTGACATCAGATGCAAGATGTACCTGTAAAATACAACACACACACAGACACACACAAAACAAGCAGAAATTTGTGAGATTAATCATATTAAATAGCTGTAGTTTCAGTTAATATGCAAAGCCTAAGATTTCAGTTTGTATGAATAAATTACGTTTCCATTCTTAAGTGAATAGAAGCGGTGTCATCACTATTTTTCTCGGTGGTCACAATGCTATTCTCCTCCCAATCACAAATCACTCAATGAGATGGTCCTTTAGATTAATTAATAATGCAGGAGGGAGAAATACAACCACTTTTAATCATCACATCCCCACAGATCAGCAAAACAATATTAGCAATGTTAAAATGTAGTATGCATATTGATAATATTAGTCAAGATGAAATCAATCTTGTGACTGTTATTATCAAAGACTGACCGAAGTACAAGGGATTTACACTGTGTGCTCCACCCTGTCAAACTATTGTTTTCTGCTGTAAAAAGTAGTCACATGAAATGTAAGATGGGAATTACAGCATAAAACTGGGTTAAAGCTCTGAGGTCAGACATATCATGCCTTTGCTGAAAAGGTCGTTATTATTAGTTAAACAGTGTCAAATAGTTCACTCAGTTTACCTCCTGATGTCATCATAAAGCTGCTGTAATGATACTGTATTGGAGAAACGGCTAGCATTAACAGAAAAACAGGACCACTGATATTTGGCATGCAGAATAAGCAAATATACAAAACCAAACAGCTTTCAGCATTCTGGCTGAACTCATATCATGCTTCTACACATGCTTGTTTTATCTTTTTTACTCGGTTCTCAAGGTCTGCAGACTGATATTAAGCAGCTCAATGACATCGACTGTACGACTGCACACCTATCTCAACAAGGCCGGGTCTGAAAGGTATTGAACAGCTGGAGCAGCCTGATTAAACTGCTACGGTAACATAGCTAACATAGAAATTAACGTTACCTTAAATACTTTGGTCAAGATGGCAGATTCGTAGAGTCCACATTGTTGACATCTTCTAAGCACGTTTACTATCTTAAAAAATCAGTTATGTTAAAACTATATTCAAAATGCAGCATAACTTCAAAACAAGCGTCTCTGTATTAACTAAGAAGCTAATTATTTTAGAGGTAAGGCCTTAAAATAAATGCCAGATTATCATTCAGAGCCACCTGGTGTAGCGAAACTAGAAACTAATACAGAAAAATTTCAGTAGTCCCCCTGCGGTGACCACACTAGCTTTTGCGTACGACGTCACGACACGCACCGGCGATGTCCGGTTGTGAATGAATTGTTCTTTTGAGTCGAATCTTTTCAATGAATCAGTTCATAAATCTCTCTAAACGATTCTCTGACACTGGATTCGACTGGATTGAGCAATTTTTTTACGAATCAGTTCGAGCAGGCAAAAACAGTTTTCAGTGAGAATTTTTTTTAATTATTTACTGATGATGCAAATTATCATTATTTATATTTTATGAGCTTACAATGAACACCTTTGTTAATACACTCAAAAACGCAATATACAGTTTTATGTGCCTACGTATTTTCTGGTATGTTTTATAGTAACTTATATACTTTTCCTTAAAATATATAAATTATGACCGTACGACGACCATGCAAACTACGTCATAACATAAGAATCACTGAATCATTTTTGAAAAGAACCGTTTGGAGGAAACGATTGTCTGATATGAGTCCGACTCACGTCACTCACGTAAAAGTCCATAGGCAGCATGGGAAATGTAGTTCACGGGTACAAACGTAGTCGATATGCATTCAAATTGTTGTGAGCGTGTATTACATTACATTTACATTTATGCATTTAGCAGACGCTTTTATCCAAAGCGACTTACAGTGCATTCAGGCTATACATTTGTTTTTGTTTTTTAACCAGTATGTGTGTTCCCTGGAAATCGAACCCACAACATTTTGCGCTGCTAACGCAATGAAATCGGTGTAACTAATGTCTATTCACGTGGTCAGTGCAAATATATATATATATATATATATATATATATATATATATATATATATATATATATATATATATATATATATATATATATCACTTTGTAGCTGAAGCATGTCAGGTTTGAAAAAGTGTAATTCTCTATCACTAAATATCCTGTTTTGCAAAGGATTGTTGGGGAAGAAGATGGAGGGAGGCTGTTTTCAGAGGAAGAGTACAAGAAATAGAAAGAGACAGTGGTGCCAAGAAGAATACAGATCTGCCTTAATGTTAGTTTTGGCGTCCTAGGACAGATGGACTGCAAACTCACTGGACTAGAGACAGCTTGCTTCTGTACACACAGGTATATGGATCACCAGTAATATACATTATTGATGTAGCTACACACACATACACAAACAGATTCTTCAATAATTCTATTTCATTCTCAGGTATAAACAACATTGCACAGACTTTGAGGTGTTGCCAAAGGAAAGGCCTATACTCTTGCCCTGTAGGGTCAAAGGTTGTCAATGTGTATCTTATGAATACGTTCATATCAATGGTTCTAAGGCAGTAAGCTGCCAATGCAAACACACAACCACTGAGCACAGTGAAACTATAGGGCACCAGTGCAAGAAATGTGAGTTTTGCATTATTGCATCCCCTATTATTAATTGAAAGCTAACATAATTCATCATGTTACACATGAGCATTTAATAAAACATAAAAATGGATCTTAAAATGACCTGTTTACCTCCAGGCACTCACTGCACTGGCTATCGAAGTCCATTTACCTGCGGATGTGGTCAACCTGGATATCCCCATGTGACACTAGTTGAAACCAGGGAAGAGCGCATGGCACAGGGTCATCCAGTGGGGAGGGCTGTTCCTTATGCAGCTATGGGAGGCTTAACTGGGTACAGCTCACTGGTGGACGGCTACCTAAGACTGGATCCAAGTGTCATAGGCAATGCATGTGAACAGCACACACAATAGGCCACCTGTCTCCTAACAGTTGTGCCACAACAAACATAATGTTAGCATTAGGTTAGCACATACCTTTAAAATCAACATTACCGTTATTCAAATTATATATTACATTTTATGCTTTCTGTTTAGCCTGAGAGCTAATTCTTAATATTTGTGTTTTTCTGTTTTGTCATAAATTGTGAAAATTAATCGCAGCAAACATTTTTTTACGGTGTTTATTAACATAACATTAATATAAATGTATTTATAGTATATGTATATGTGTAATATATTATTTAATAATATTAACATTAATAAAATAAATAAAAATAAACTCACTGATATTATAATTAATAGATTAAAATAATCATAAATAATTTATGTATAAAAACACATCAATCAAGAAATCATTATTATTTTTTTTAATATTCCACAGGTTTTTTTTTGTTTGTTTTTCATTCAGTATTAGGATTTAGTTGAGTTAATTATCAATGCTCCATATTTAATTTTTTAATAAATACATTTAATAAATAACTAATAATTTAATACATTTAATAATATTTTATTTAGTATTAAGAATTTAGTTGAGTTAATTGTCAGTGCTTCATGCCACATAAAATAAAATAAAAAAATATTTAAACAAAAATGTATAAAAATACTCATGTGATTCAAGTAACACAGATACTTTTGGGTCAAAATGTATATGAATATAAAGGGAATTTGTATATTTGGTATGTAAATTTTTACCATTTCTTTCTTAGAACCGTTTTAACTGGACTATTTTTAATTATCTTTTTTGAATTTCACTCTCAGTGTAAAACATATTTATGTTTAAATTGATTTAAATTTGTAAAATTAATGATATAGTTTCCACTTTTGACCAGCAGAGGTCAGTAGTGATACACATGCTTCTGCTTCACCTCACCAGAATTGACTTTATTGTGTGAGAGAGATGTGTCTGTTTTCAATGAATTGGCTTTAAATTGCTCTTCTCTACTTGCTAATGTTCAGAACAATAATAGCAATTAAAGAACGTAATTAAAAGAGTGTGTGTGCTCTATCTATGAGACACAGAGGGCTGCGTGCTCTGTGAACTCCGCAGTCTCTATGGCTCGCATTCAATCGCTTTCTGTTCAAGAAGCAGAAAGAAAGAAGAAACAATTTCACCACTAATCATTGGTACAGTTCCACTAGAATGGTTTGCTGTATGTGCTGGGCATAACTAGCTCTGTCTTCCACTGTGTGTGTGTGTGTGTGTGTGTGTGTGTGTGTTTTGAATCTCAGAATATGTTTGAATGTGCTGCTCTGTTTTTGTATTTGTGAATGTTTCATGACTCATCCTAAGCTCCTCAAGATTCCATTAGATTGGATTCGTTACGACTTCCTCTTTATATGTTCATACACTCTTCCTCTGTTCTGATATGCATCTCCACTCAATTGCTCTTGAGAACATCTGTCTGTCTCACGAAATGCGCAATTGCAAGTGCGTGTGACCTGCGAGACTTGCCTTTGGTGACGTCGGTACTGAAAAAGAGCCCAAACACAGACTCTTCTCATTACCATACTTGAAATAAAACTCGCGGCTCATTGGTGGATGTTTCATCGCCACCAATACTCTGAAAATACCTCGCTGATTTATTTAGCAGTCTTTTTTGTGCTGCCGCTTTTTGCCTGGTCCTCTATTTATATTAAGCCTCATTTAGATGGTATTATATTATGCACCCTGAGCCTCTCTACCTATTCAATGATATCTTTAATTCGTTCCCTCTCTTTTGTCCCCCTCCTCCAAATCCATTAGCTTCAAATCTTTAGTTACACAGAAATCAGTTAAAGACACTGAGAGCAGGAGAAAACATAGTATAAAGTGGGTCTAAGTTCTAAGGTCTAAGGTTGGCCGATGTTCACTGCAGTGTCGTACATTCAATTTAAAAATGAAAGGTTCCTCAGAAGAATAGTTCACCCTGCAAAAAAAATTATAAAACAAAAAATTATCATCATCATTTACTCACTCTCATGTCATTCCAAAACAATTTGACTTCATTTCTCCTATCAGAACGTGTTATTCTCCTACCAGAGAAGTGTTATTTTTCCTATTTTTACCCAAAATAGGATGATCATGGACTGGACATTATTCATTCATACCCATAGCTGGAGGGCGCCCTTGTGCAGAAACTCCATATATGCATCACAGAAGTAACAGAACTGACTACGCTCCAGGAAATCACTAATATGGACAAAGGCTTCCAGCTTTCACTGAACAAAAAGAAGATAGAAACGTTCTGAATGACGAAACATGAAGAAAATAAACAGTTGACTGCGACAGTGTATAGTTTATCTGTGTTCTTCAAGCCATCTTGGGTATTTTAGTAATAATTAAGTATATTTATAATCCATTGCTAATCGACATAGCCTTTATTATAATATATAATATATTTTCTGCCTCATTCTGTGACAAGAAGCCATGCACTTCAGATCACAAAGGGAAGTTTTTCAAACATTAGTCTGATGTTGTGGAGTAAAAATATGCTATAATGTTGTCTTCTGTTGGACAACAGGTTTAGAAACACTTCTCATTATAAGTCATTACAAGTGAAGATGTTTGGCGTGTGTTGCTTTTAAAAAAAAATGTATGTTATAAGTGGTGAGGCATTTGCTCATCTCAGCACATGGACTTACGGACACACAAACCAAGCAATTCAGAGAGAATTTAAACGCACGGAAATTAATTGCGGCATCCCTAATGGTGACCGGGAGTTTCAGTTCCTCACACAAATGGCTTCAGAAAGTGTACTGGCTACGTTTATAATAGTTTAATGATGAATTGTGTTCTTTCAGGACCTTGACAGTCTCTGGCCACTATCCATTTTCACTGTGGAAGAGAATGGTGTGAACATTTTTCTAAATATCCCAATTTGTGTTTTATGGAAGAAAGGAAGGCATACACGACATGAGGGTGCACTTGGAGTGGAATATCCCCAAACATTAGGTCAAACATTAATAACAGTCCTAATTATGTGTTTTTTTTATGATATTGGTAACACTTTATTTTAAGGACCAATTCTCACTATTAAGTAGTTGCTTATTAGCATGCATATTACTAGCATATTGGCTGTTTATTAGTACTTTAAAATACATATTAATGCCTTATTCTGCATTTCCATATTGAAGAACAAGAACCCTTAATCCCATACATAAATTTAACAGCTATCTTAATAACTATTAATAAGCAGAAAATTAGGAGTTTATTGAGGCAAAAGTCGTAGCTGATAGTTAGTTAACAGTGAGAATTGTTCTCCAAACTAAAGTGTGACCATGATATTAATAGTAATTAGATTTTGATTTAGAACCCTTGAATATGCTTAAATTGTTCTTTGTTTTGGGGTTTAATTTCCTGCCACTGTTTATTACAGAACCTTAAAACCTGGGTTCCAAGAACCCTAATCTGGTTCATTTAGGACCATTTGTCATTGGAGACTTAAGTTTAAATTAAAAATATAGTGAAGTCTAATTTTATATTTAAATCGATAAAAGAAAATGTATTAAGAAATCCAGCTAAAATGTCTTGAGGGTTTCTTGATATTTGCTTAAGTAATTTTATCATTTAGATTGCCACTTTGGGCCCTTTTCGGAGCTCCTGTGGCCGCTTGGCCAATAATGAATTGCATTGAAAGTTCAAATATCTATTTTTCAATCAAATGAACTCAAAACAAGTGATTTGTTGCTGGTAGATTGCTTAATTAAATACACACATGCACACAAACACTCTCGTAAACACACATACATGCAGCGTTCCACAATAATGAAACTCTTGCTTTGTCCTGCTTCCTTCTATATGCTTCTTTAATTTAAAAAAAAAAGAATGAAAGAAGGAATTGAAAAGGCTCTTTGAACTTATAAAAAATGCATTGCCAGAAAAATGAGAAGCAACCGTTTATTAACAAAATATAAAATTACCATCCTGCGGAGGTTTTGAATGATGACGTAGAGGAAAATCAGGACAGGGTTACATATAAAGGAGCTGGTGTAAATATTTAATTAATCTGATTAGATTCAGCAGATCTGCGGCACTAAAGTGATTCACATTGAAATCAGATTAATTCCCTTCCTTGCTGTGATACAGTGCATGAATTTTAATTTCGAGCTGAAATGAGCAAGTAATCGCAGTAGTGATTAAGACAACCATATACGCTATCCTGCCAGGTTTTTTTTTTAGTAACCCAGGTTCGTCAGAGATCACGAACTGTTGTGATTCAGATTATTGATGTGGCTTTATTTGTCTATGACAAGCAGGTGTCCACGGGAAGCCTTAAACATGCAAACGATCTACAAACACACACCTGTGTCCAAAGAGAACCTAGCAGAAGGGATGATGTTTGACCTGAAAGGTGACACATCGGTTTAGTGTTAGTGTTTGATAATAGTGCATTTGTGTGCCTGATGCCTAACTTCAGAGATGTTTTAGTGTCATAATGCCTTCAATAAGCCATTGCTGTATTAATTATGACCTTACTGAGCTTAATCTAACGACAAGACACAATGAAATCACTTCACAAATTCTCAGAGAGTGGAATCTATTATAAAAATGCAAGAAAAGAAGGAAAACTTCAAAATATACCTTCTTACAAGTCTAATCTCCTTGCCATGGAAACCTTTCTGAGGTCTTTAGAGCAACTGATGTACTGCTATCGCAGTCACTATGGTGCCGTGATTGACAGGCGTTTGGGGAGGAACAGAAGAGAGTGGAAAATAAGCCTGAAAATATTCACCCCTACATTAGGTTATAGCTCAGATTCGTCACGCGAAGCAGCTGTCAGTCTATGATATATTTCAAAAAGTATAATACTTTTACTCATACTGCAAACTTGCTATAGGAAGTCAGGAACTGTCCAGCAAACTGTGAATCATAGGCACTTCTTGATTCTGTTCAGACTTTATTAATAGTCTGTTTATATTACACTGAATCACACTGAAGCCTCGTAAAATGTCGCCTTTTCTCCGTCTCCCATAAACCTGACAGATTGCCGCAAAATTGTCAGAGTCAAATTGTCAGATGTTGTGTTTTGTTGAAAAGAACAACATCAGTTACTTTGTATCAAAGCAGTGAGACCTAAAAGTGCGTCAAGACAATTGCTTTTTCAATTTCTTTGTTAAAAGCTTGAAAATCGACGCTGGAACTGCGTTGTGGCCATGAGTCAAGGTGTTTCTGTAGCGCTCCAATGCTTTTTTCAGTGGTGCTTTGAAGGATTGAAAAAGGAGGAGGAGGAGTGAGGGAGCAGAGATGAAGACTGTGGGATTGGTGGCGTTATTTATTCAAGCCGAGCCCATGAGTGTGAAGGGGGAGACAAAAGCGAGTGTGGAATCACGCAGCTGTGCAAAATCAATACCGGTTTGCTTGACAGTAATAAAAGATGATCTCTGTCGTTTGTGCATCAAAACACTTTGATTTGCCCCCATACTGCATGCACACTCTCTTAAATACCCTCAGACACATGACTGCATTCTGAAGACCAACCGCCAAGGACGGGTTATGGTCCTGCGAGCCCCCCGGGGCCCAAAGGCATCCTCTGGTCACAGTTGTGACATGTATTGGTATTTATAAGTTTTATAAATAAGCATAATTCTTGAAAAATCTGCAATATTTTCGGCCTTTTATGAAGAAATGAGAACAAATTGTACAAATAAAAAAAAAAATCTACATTTTTTTTATCAATAATTATAATTGTTTCTTATATTTAGTATATCATAGCATATCAGATGTTTACATATATTCCACAAGACAAAATAATAACTTATTTTACAAAAATGATCCTGTTTAAAAATAAGGCAGACATTCTAGACTTTAGAAATTACACCATAGATATAAAGAGTCAAAACTGGAAGATATATAGTGCTAATTATCAGAATAAACACTTTGTATCTAAAAAACTGCTAAAGAAATAACAAAGCACTGTTGGTGCTATATGGACAACATTTCTTCATTTTTTTTCACATTGCGTATAAGTCATTGGCACTGTCTGTCCAAGCTACAGAACATAAAATTTACATTGGCAGTAGCTTGTTTTCAGGTGTCTGGCCACCACGGTCCTATCATGGAGGCCTTATTGGCTCAGTGAGTTATCTGTATTTGCCTACCACCATGACTCAAATGCAGGAATGGACAGAGTCAAATAACAATTAGGATGAGAGAACAAAAAACAGACTGTTTCATAAAAACAAAAGAATGTTACAAAACAGTGAAGTTCCATGTTTTAATAGACATTGTAAAACCGCCCTGAGAAAGAGATAAGGAGAAGGAGAGGAAGAGGTGGACAAAGTGAGAAAGACAATTAGTGTTTGAGTGCAGTGAAATTAGTTTGGCATTCTTATCTCAGGCCTTGTTCAGCTTTTAGCTCTTTTCTTTAACTTAAAGGCTTTTATGTAACATGTTTAAGTAGTCTGATACAATGAGCAGAAGAAGAAACAATAATTACACATAGTGAGTCAGACATTTTTGAGAGTGAATACAACCTTTTTTTTTTTTTCAGACAACCAGCCTATCCTTTAGGCAGGCCCATTGCTGTGTGTGTGTGTGTGTGTGTGTGTGTGTGTGTGTGTGTGTGTGACTTTATACAACAGTTTAAAAAACATTAAAACTGAGTTAGAGTCAGTTAAAGCTGATTAACTGACATTTAAAATACAATATTTCAAGTCACTTTGAAAATACTTCAAAACCAAGCCACAACAGAACATTACAACACTGAGCAGTAGTGAACAATGTATGCATTTATGAACAATTCAGAGGTTTTGAAGGAACTGGTTGTATGGATAATTCAATGACACTAATAAAACACGTCTTTCATTCCTGTATAATTCAGCGACTTCAAACTAATCCTTGAATGAAAGAGTCAATAACTCAGTTAACATAAAAACAGTAACTTGTCGCCACCTACTGGCGTATATTTTTTCTCTGAAAGAGTCATATATAAATCCCAATCAACCTTAGTCAGGGAAATGCCTATTTAATTTTTATGACAGGAATGAAAATGAGGCTGTGTATTCATAGTGCGGTTGTTTAAAGTATCAGTTGTTCAGCTGATGAAACTTCTTTTTGAAAGAAAAAACAGTAGACAAAAACTCCATAAAACAGTTTTGAAAGTTGTGAGAGAAAATGTGATGTTATAACTTTATACAATGCAATTCATTGTAAAAACTGTAAATCTATCCATCATCCACGTTTTCATACAGTCACCTACATGTTAAATTCAGTATGGCGTCTAACCTGAAATGGGTCTATTACACCACTGAAATTCTATGGGAATTTTTTGGCTATGATGCCGATGAAGTTCTTAATTGAAATTAACATGATTATGGTTTAAATATATACAGAAATGTTTATGTAAAGGAATGAACAGGTGATGGAAAAACATCATGTTCCCAGTTTACCTGCTTTCTTGACAGACATTATTGGATTGGCAGCTCAAAGACATGATTTTATGGGTCAGACAGAGACGCAAGAGGTTTCATTAAAGTTATACCTCAGCTTTGTGTCTGACCTGTGACTCTGACCCTCTGGCTTTGCACAAGCCTGAAGGCAAAGATCTGGAGGTGACAGATGGCACCACAGCACCAGTATTTCTGTGGTTCGCTTCAGTCCTTTATTTTCTTGAAAAGATTGCTTCTTAAAATGTACACAAACGTACACACGCTTATCATTTTAGTTAAAGAATATTTTTTTCCTATGGTTGAATAAGCTTATGAAACACAATAATCACAGGCACATTATTTTCTAGGAAATTTGTTCTGACATACTTCGGCCATTTAAATGCTACTTCTTTTAACTCTATTTTTTAACAGCAGATTTAAACTGCAAACTCAAAATGCATGTTTCAGGCTATTATCATGCAGTTAACTCAAAATAATAAGGCAGACAGGACATTTTATTCTGTTATCAATAGACTACGCTGTTATGTTTTCAAAGCATACTGTAGTATTTTGTGGAAAAAAAGTGCAGGAAACATGGGTGGAATATATTTTAATGCAAGGAAGTACCTTAAGGTACTAATATGATGTCTTTTTGGGGAGAAAATTTACTTTTTTTCTTGTTTTGATGTGTGTACATATACTAGTAAAAAAAGAGAGAGAAAAAGTAAAAACTGCACCCTGTAAGTGTTAGTAAAAGTAATGGAAGTCTGCGTGAGTGGAAGCAGATGTGCAGCAATAAATGGAGATAAATTGGTGAATTCTGGAGAGGAATTCTTGAGGTGCTTCCTTTCAGAGCTCTATATACTGTTCATCAGCTAAGTATGAACGACAGATTGGCAAAGACAGATCGAAAAAGACCAAGAAAGTGAAAGGGATAAAATAGGACAAACTTCCCCATGTAACAACAACTAAAAATTGATTGTGCATGTAATTATCTACAGTTGATGATAACAAAGGAGGAGCTTCCGGCCCTCAGCCTCATTCTACAACACCAAGAACATATTATCACTATTGTCATTTTCGTGAAGACAGTTTTCCTTTGAAGAAGTGAAGGATTGTGTTTCTTACTGTGATGAACATACTCAGATGTACTCAGATAAACAGAAGCAAAGAGGATTAGACAGGTTACAGTGAAAATATTTTTCAACAAGACAGCAAATGATTTGGCACTTGATGCTTGGATAAGCAGCTGTCTGGAATGACTTTAGTTATACTGACAAATTATCCATACAAAGTTCTCAGCAGAGCACATGTACATACACACATAATTTCTCCATCACCAAAATCTCTTATTCTTCCTTATCGTGCATCCTTAACTCTTTTATCTTATGGTTTGAGCAAAATGGACAAAGGTTTTCTGGCAAAACTAATGCTAAAACTAAAGTTTTGTGTCATGCCTGATTAATTCAAATGCTTTACTCTCCATTTCAATGTATTTTTTATCATTCATTTCATCTGACTCCAGAAAGACATATCATTGTATAGTTTTTTGGTGATGTACATTTTACTTTATGCTTTTGATAAATTTATGGTTAATAGGGTATTATATGTTGACACTTGTCTCGTTTATGTCTATTTTTCATTGCAACGAATTTTAGGAGAAACATTAGACAAATGTGTCAGTATGTTCACATAAATGTGAACTGAGTTATGACAGAGCAATAAAGCTTTGGCATTATAGGCTATGATTAATATGCAATAGCATGACGATCATAAAATGGTTCTTTGTTCCTTATACTTTCTGGGATAGATGATAGAGTAAAGAGTTCATAAGCGATCTGGCAAATGAAACTTTGCTTATCAGGATCAGCATATCTGTAGATAGATATTAGGATGGTATTTTAAATAAATAGGAATCACAACAACCTAAGAAGTTTAAAAGGTGGAACCAAAATTGACAGTCTCAGATCATTGACTCTTAGTTCCTCTTGTGTTTAGTGCAAAATATCGTCCCTAGAACCTCCCACACATTCAAATGAGGACCAAACAACGCGTTTTTAAAGCACTGATGACAGAGGATTAATCCGTGACGCAGGCTCGCGCGCATCAAAAGAGTCGCGCGCAAGTTGCGCGTGGGCTCTGCTCTTTATGGCACGAGCTGCACAGGTATAAAACCAGGAGACGCACGACTTAGAATGCAGAAAATTGGAGGATTCAACACCCACTGAGCAAGAAGTTCAATCAAGACCTCATTCAAGGGAGTGTAAGTGTACCATTTTTATTAGACTTTCACATTTTGAAACTTTTTAAGCTTAATTTTATTTGAAGGTTTATTCTCTTTAGAAAGTAATGAAATGTGCCGGTATCACTATTAAATCTATTAGCATTATTAGATGACAAACTTAAAAGTTTTATGATGACAGAAACCCTATCATTTGTAATTTTATGCAAATCACAATCCAGCTCAAACGTTTTAAGATTGTTAACGTGTTAAGATTTGTTTTTATAGGGCTATGAGTTACTTTTACGGACATTATATTATGTGTTAGCGCAAACAGTTTTGCATTGTTTTATCTCAGATGCATCCAAACATGAAAATGTGGATCGGCTGGGCAGCATGCGCCTTCCTCTTGTTCGCCTGCTTGGGAACTCTAACGGACGGGTATCCGACAAAACCCGACAACCCTGGAGAGGACGCACCTGCGGAGGAGCTCGCCAAGTATTATTCTGCACTAAGACACTACATCAACCTCATAACAAGGCAGAGGTGAGTTCACTGTATATAATATACTCATCAAAAGAACTGGACAGAAATGTTCACAAATTCTTCCTCAAGTTGTTTCTGTCTCTCATGTCTGTTTTTCTCTGTTCTCAAAATCTCAAAACACATTTTCCTCTCATTCTGTTATCGACTGAAGTTAATTTGTATTTCTACAGATTTAGTGGTTTAAAAACACTAAAACGGCCCCTCCACATCGAAACCACTAGAGGCTGGAGAACTATAACATAGTCCTGTTTCTTTCTTTTCAAAAGAACTACTAATCCACAGATAAACCCCCGCTGACTGTCTAATTAACTGCAGCGTATTAAATGTGTGTTCTTTGTTGAGTTAAAACAGCAGGATGTGTTTTTTACTTACAAAATTCATTGTTGAATGCCATTAACGAGACGAAATACAGCCTTGTTTCTTTAAAGGTCTTTTGGGTACAAGCTAAAATTCCTCCGAATAAGTTAACTAAAACTTTTTTTTAGACTTCGGACTAGAAAATGGGGAGAACAAGTGAGCTGGAAATTAAGACTCGTCTTGGAGTTGTGAGAAACAAGTGAAAACTGAAATTGGGATTTACGTGAGAGGGAGGGAGGGGGATACATGTCGTTTGGTTTACAATAGTAGCCTATGAATAATGACATGTTTCAGCACAGTTTTCAGAGTTTCAGTTAGAGTCGTACTGCTTACAATACGGCAAACTGAAGTCGGGAACAAAAGTCGCTAAATATTTAAGTAGGCTGGTGTCAAACGTTTGATGGAGCGCCAATAGACGACTCCAGGTGCGCGACATGAAACTAAATATTCAGAATTATTTTGCAAATGTTGACTCCACTTACAAGTACTGTATAATTCTTAAACTGGTGTGATTTTTGCTTCTTTGTTCTGTTTGACAGGTATGGCAAAAGGTCCAGCGCTGACACCTTAATTTCAGACCTTCTGATTGGTGAAACAGAGTCCCACCCCCAGACAAGGTAAGATTTATAAACGGACTTTAGGTAGCTCATAATTGATTCTTTTATGGCAATATTATAAATAATCATAGTGTTCAACTCAAAATTCTTTGCTGTGAACAATGAAAACATGAAATTGTGACGGATGAACACTGCTTACGTTTTTGCTTAATAAGAATTTGTGGCTGTTTATTCACAGATATGAGGACCATTTGGTGTGGTGATCCCAGCAACTGTGTTAATCCAGTTATGTCCATGTGTCATCCTGTTAACTATTACGGCAACCATATCTCATAAAATTGAAATCTTCTGCATCATCAAGATCAGCAACTTGCTGTAAAGTACCACAGCCATCGTCAGGATAGTGAAAATACTGCAGAACATTCAAATAACACATCAAATCATCATGTCTGTACAATGCTTTTACATGGTCTTGTTGATGTGTGCTCTCTCTAGACTCATCGAAGTTCAGTCAGTTGTTCAATAAGGCAATTGTACAGAGACTTGTGTGTCATGTTCATTATAATCCTAAATATCAAAGGAGAACAGTACTGACTGCACAGTATAACCGTGCTAATAAAGCCCACTATATTTGAAAGCATCGTCTTTGTTTCCTGATTTCTGCTCTCAATAAAACATGTCAGTTGAGTTTAAGAATATTACCAGAGCCTGCAATGTTTCATGAAATGAAAAGGTAATAATATACTATAATAATATAATAAGTCTCTATTGTTCTGATGCCAAATATGTAATTGAGATATATAGTTGTTGGAAAGTTGTTTAAAGGTCTTCAATTTTGTATGGCAACAGATGACATGTTGGTCATATCAGTGTGTTTAGACTGTCAGGTAATTGTTGCTAATCATTGCAGATGTTGAATGAGGGTCAAATTGCTTTGAACACAAATTCCAGTATAACTTAAAAATATTAAATTAAGAATGCATGTAGACTATTACACACAAATTGAATAATGATAATAATAATCAATCAGAACAAAATCTTTATAAATCAGAAAATGTCTTTGCCAAAACTGACATATTTTGAAAATTAGAAAGATCAATTAAATAATAATGTAAAAATCAGTTGCATTCATAGTGAAGGTGACGAAAATGTGACGTTCGAAGCATTAAAAATGTAAGAGCTGATCCACATATGCAAATTTTTGCTTTTTATTTTTTATGGCTTCAATGTTTTATCTTCTTCAATGTTTTATTATCTTCAGTTTTGTCAGACTCTGCTTGTCACGTAGGTCACCTGGGTCTTTCACCTTATGTCATTTATGTTTTGCATAGTTCATGCATTCCAGTTTTGATTACCCGTTTCCTGTTATATTAATATGCACAAAGTTCATATATTTTAGTTTGTTCTGAAATTACATTCTGTCAGAGTAACTCTGCATGTATGTAGCAGGATATTGACATACTTACATCAGAGGTGTCCCTGGAGATCTACCTGCTTGCAGAGTTCAGTTTCAAGTGCTCCTGATGATCTTAGTGAGCTGGTTCAGGTGTGTTTGATCAGGCTTGGAGCTGAACTTTGCAGTGAGGTATCTCCAGGAACAGGATTGGGCACCCCTGCACTGTTGCCATCTCAATGTGACCATATGATATTAGCCATGTTGCTGTTTTATGAATATTGCATATTCTGACTACTAATTTGATGTACTGATTTTTGCATATATAACGGGGAATATTTGGACACATGGTGTATTTCAATCAACTTCCTTTAGCTCAATAACTCATTATTAAGCGTATTGCCAAGGGGGAGTTTCAGGCCTGTCCCGCTGTCAAAATCAAGTACCGAAATGTTTAAATTCCCACAATGCACAGCAAACAGCTACTCACTATTTCAGTTATCAGAAATGCTGTTTTTTCCCTCAGTCTCTCAAGCTGACAAAACCAGAGAGTGAGCGCAGATTTTACAGTGACGCTTTACTTTTTACAGTGACGATGCACAAAGAAATGGAACACCATCCTGCTGCTTCCTGCATACTATGCAAAACACATTGCATACATTTTTAAAAGTAGTAGCTATGTGTAACAGTGTAGGCCTACATAACAATAGACATTTTAAAAAGCAGAATGCTACATTGTTCAATGACCTCTTCACACTGCATGCTTAATTGTGATTAACATCCAGTTATCTTCAGCTGCATATTGCATAATAGGTCAAATTTGGCATATATGGCACAGTACGCACTACACAAATAGTAGAACTAGTATGTTAGTCTTCTATTTTGGACATAGCTATCCTAGGCCTATTTGTCATAGTCACTTATCCAGTACTGATATTGTTATGTTATGAATGTCTTTTGACAATATAGGTGATTTGTTATGGAATGTGCGTTACTACAGACTACACTTTGTGGAAAAAACATTGATCTAACTGATTATATAATGGGCTGTATGATTTGCTCATACTGATCCAAATAGGAGGAAGAGTAAGTTAGAGGTTTCACCTACACCAGAGTCATCCTCACCAACACTTGAGACATTCAACAACATACTAGACTAGAAGGAAACCGCAGAAAAGGCATTTTGTATAAAGTGCGCCCTCTTGTGTGTGTTCGAGCAGTAGCCTATGTCGCTTTTGTTCATTTTCTTAAAGATGCCCCTTTTACAATCCTGCTAATTTTACGCAGCCTACATGATTCTGTCAAATGACATATTATAATAGGTATTAACAGTAGAGATATAAAGAGAGCTATGTAGTTAGGCCTACTAACAATTTGCCTGTTAAATACAATGCAAATTGTATGGGAAAACAATCGCCCTTATTCTTATCGTTTGCCCTGTGCAGTCTATTTTAGTCATTGGATAATATACATTCTAATATAAAAGTAATTCTAATATGTTTATACACATAAGTAAAAAACGCTAACCTTCATTCATTCTCATTCACTAAATAAAACACCCACACATGCTCGGTCTTCGCTTGCGTTGTTAAAACGCATTTAATAATGTAACCACTAGCATAATCTGCCACGAGAGGGCGAGGCGTAAACCCAGAGCGAGCTCTGATTGGTCCATTCACACAGACGTCACTCGAAAGGCGAGGCGTAGCGTTTGATTGGCATTGTGTGTGTCCGAATAGTTAGCCACGGGACCCACGACTACTGCAAGCTTTGAATATCTGACCGGGACGACTGGAAAGGACTCGGAACAACCTATGTGAGTGCATATATCGTATTATTTGCAAAGAGCGAATCGGAGCAAGCTGTGTTTCATTTAAAAGTAACATTATATGTGCTGGGAAGAGCCACTTTTGGGTAGAAATGACTTTGCCTTCGGAAGTCCAGCCCCCAGCTGTCCTTTTTTTTTTAGTGCGCGTGAGTGTTTGGAAAGCACCAGGTTCGGTCACTGATGGGGGAACAGTGAGTTGAGTGTCTGTCCTCATCTGTCCAGTGTCCTGTCATGGTTCAGGTGAAACAGGTTATCTGCTTTGCGCGCTTTGAATAAATAACAAAAATGGCCGCGCGTGTGAAAACCTTTGCAAGAAATATAGTTTGTAAATACATATGATTGATAATCGTTTGCCAGGATAGATTTTGTTTGAGTCGTTCTGCCGATATTGATCTGTTTTTGCTCATCTGCTGGTATCATTCATTGATTGAACGTCCCGCGCTGCAGTTTTGTTGGAGTGGAGCTCTAAAATAATATCCCGTGGGAATTAAACATGTTTAAAAAGGACTATGTAATGCAACTTCTTCCAAAATAAATCTTAATCGAGATTATCGATTAATCTTTTATGACTGTATGTGAAACCAGACTTTGTATTCTGTAGGAAGAGGATGTGGTGGGAGTCCTTGCGCTTTTCAGCTTCTGTCGGCCTCAATTGTGTTGTTTCAAAGGCGGCTGTCAATTGAAAATCCTTCTAATGTGCAAAAACCCACGAATAAAGAATAAATGTACAGTCTGATAACTTCTCGGAGTGTAAAATTCTTGTTTAATTCATAATTACGCAGTGTCCTACTCCCACTCGAACCCTGGACATCTGCCTGTGTAAACATTTCCTGTGGAGTAACCGGGGAATCCCTCTACGTCATTACTCAGAAGACTTGGGGTTTCAAATGGGCGTGGCTTCATTTACCTGTCAATGTCAGGAAACTTTGGAGCAATTTATTATTTTCACCTCTCCACAAATTTTTACCCCTAAACAAACAATGTCTTAATTCATACATTTTACCTAATAATCTTAATAGTAAATTTAACTTTTTTTTTGTCTTGCCAATTAATTGTCTTTATTTTTAATAATAGAATTTTGTCTTTTTTGGCATTTTATTTTTGCTACAAAAATGATCTCAAATCTTCAGTGTTGATCACTGTTGCATAATTAATGTCATTTGTATGTTACTGCTACTTCTACAAAAGAAAATATACTGTAAGTCCCCTTTAACAGTTTTTATCTTAAAATTACATATTATCAAATCCGCCAACAAGTGCAATCAAAACATCTGACAAATCTCTAGTGAGTTTTTTGTTTTTTGTTTCTCTCACAATTCTTAACTTAGTATAATACTATTCAATTTTGTATTGTATTTTTACTTAAACTTTGCCCTTAACTCAATGGAAAAATTGTACAAAAATATGAAGCATAAATAACACAAATGAAAAAGGTAGATATTGTTCCTTTTTAATAGAATAAACATACATAACATGATGATACCACGATGAGAATTGTTGTTGTTGTTGCTTTTCATTATTTGTTTTGATGTAACACTTGGCAAAATCGGCGTAATCCTCTTATTTGCAGCACACTTCCTCGTGCAAACTGACCTAGATTTTCATGCGAGGGGGGTTTGCAGGGGGATGTGCCGTACCCTTTGTTAAGTGTGCACTCCATCAAGTTCACTAATTATCAGGCTTTTCTTGAGATGTCAGCTGCAGCAGCATAGACTGTGGGAAGGACATTAGGCTGTTGGCAAATCCAGGTTACCAGCCGCTCTTTATGAGACTAGAGAGACGTTCGTAATAGCTGGTGCACCCAACCATTAATTGATGCATATCTTTGTCATTTTAGAAAAAAAATGAAATGATAAAATCTTTTGTTATGTGTTTTATTATGTCTTTTTTGCACCTGTTTTAATGCTCAGAATACTTCCAGAATTTTTCTTTAACAGCTTGCATAACTTTTGCCTTTTTATAGTAACATGTTCATGTAAAGAAAGTTTCCAGTAATGGCATAGAGATTCACTGGAGCTTGCAGAATTACACAGTCCCTCAAGAATCCATCTTAATTCTACATGTATGTTGGGCACCTATTTTTATCTGTCAATATGCAATATGCATAGCACACTCTCCAACTTCTTCACTTGAAATGAAAATGCCTATGAATGCTCTGTGTTCTGACTTGTCTGGACATCCCCGTTGTCCACCTGACATCGGTCCTGTTAATAGACTGTTAAAGGAATAGTTCACCCAAAAATGAAAATATGCTCAAAATGTACTCATCCTGAAGCCATCTTAGATGGAGATGAGGTTGTTTCTTCGTCAAAGCAGATTTTGAGAAATTTAGCATTACATCACTTGCTCACCAATGAATGCATAAGTTTATGTAATTCCATCATATTCAAACAATATGAATGTCACAACATTATGTATGTCAGATGGCAAATACAATGCCAATAAATTATCATCATCATGTTTTGCTTTTATAAAGAATTAATTTTTTTTAAAGTTTGTGACATGAAGAGATGAATGGAGCTGAAATGTTGTGGATTTTGCTTAATACAACAGACCAGGCAACTGCCTCCTGTTCTTAAATGACAGTTCACACAATGACCCACTGTGTCAGGATCAGGGCTGTGACAGTCTCTGTCCCGACCCAGGAGGAGAACTGTGTATAAGTGTGTGTGATTGCGCGAGCAGTGTTAATGGTCCTTCTCTCTTTATAGATTCTGCACTTGTCTGGAGCAGTGGATGAGAAGATTGTAGCAGCTCAGGGAGGGAGCGGGAACACCATCGGCCACAAGTGAGTTGTGTGTGAGTGTATAATTGTGACCAAAGAAACGTGTCCATCGATCCAATGTACTTGAAAGTATATGAACTGTATTAGTGAATGTGACATTGTCTTCACAGCTGAAATCTCACTGATCGGCAGCCATGATCACAGGTAGAGATGGTGAAGTGAGCAGGAGAGAGATTGAGTGCACTTATCTGGCCTGTGATTTACTATGAGAGGACAAGCACTTTTTGTAAGCGAGTCGTTAAACTGCTGTAAAATAGCATGTAGTTAGTAAATCAGGTCACCTATATAAATAGATCTGAGAGATGTAAACACATAAAATGATAGACATAAGATGTAAAAAACTGACGTTAAACAATTTAACAGTTTTCTGCATATTCAAGATTCTCTGCATATTCAGTTTTTTTTAATTGTTGAATATGGTGCATAATAATTGATAGTATGTTCATTAGAAGTTGCACATTTGCCACCTTCCTGATTGAAGGACATATCAGCAGTTTTTTTTTTAGTATCAAGATACTACTGTAATTTTTATTAATGTGATGTTTATTAATTGTATTTAATTAAACTAGTTTTTTATATTATCTGTTTTCATTTTTTTTAAATGTCCATATAGTTATTATTAATTTTTATTTCAGTTTTAGTTATTTTAATATCAAGTTAAACATTGGCAACTTCTTGAAATAAAATACATTTACATTTTTTTTTTTTTCATTTTTTTTTTCTTTTTTACTTTTTAATATGTGTTTTTATTTTAAGTAACACAAATTAATGTTTTAAGGTTTTGGGTTTAATCTTATGTAACTAATCATAAATATTTGGGAAGGTTTGCAATGTATTGTAACTCCATTATTTGTTGGTCAGATAAGTCCTCAGTCTCTCTTCACACATTTAAGCCTAATATATGTATGTGTATATATATATATATATAATTGTACCTAGTGCTGCAATAATGTTAACTACTTATACTTACTGTTGTTGGGAAATCAAAGCCTTCATTTGGTTTTGATTAAGTTGGTTTATTTTAATTACATCTATAGGATATGGTAGGCATGAAATGCTGCTAAAGGTACATTCTGCAGTTGCTACAGGCTTATCTTAGTAATTCATAGTTGCAAAAGCTCTCTGTGTGTAGCTTGGAGGTAACCTGCAAGCTCATACCTTACAAAGATAATGGGATTTTTCTGCGACTGCAGATGGTACCTGAAAGCTGCTGATGATTTGCATGTTCCTGGGCTGTCAGAGGTAATTTGTTATCTCACTGTCTCCTGATTTACTTCTTTGGAACCATTTCTCATATTTATGTTTGTAAATAAGTGTGAAATGAACCAAAATCGTTATTTGTTTAACAGGTTAATGCTAAAGGTTAAGATGGCGGCTAAATTCAGCTTCTGAACACACTGCACTTTCCTCCTAAATGCATGATTTAAAGCACATGTGCAGTAAACATATGGACCTTTACTGGAAGTATCTCACCCCTCAGGCATTATTCATCACCTCTTTTTTTTCCCACCTCTTTGATGAGTCATTTACACCTGATGCTCAGACGTGCCTTTTCAGCCTTGCTTCCAAATTCTCTAATCCACCATGGTTGTATTGAGATTAAAATCCGACTCAGATTTACAGAAACAATGCCATGAGGGGGGAGGAAGAAAGGGTGATGTGGGGGAGGGGCACTGGATTAGGGACAGATCGTATCCTCTTACGCCACAGCTGTGCAAGTGAGGGATCTCTCTGGATGCCTCTACAAACTGACCTCAGATCAGACTAGGCTACTGTATCAGTATAAAACAGAGAAACGTTTATTTTAGTCCAGCCATTTGCATGAGCTAAAACTATGACTTCTGAATATATCTTTTTCCAAAAAATATGTTGTATATGTTAAAAAAAAACAAAAAAAAAAAACACTTTCAACAGTCAGTTTAGTTCAGATGGCTCCAACCTGGGGATCACAGTCCAATCAAGATTAATTCCATCCAGATCAAACATTATTTTTCATACATTCTTGTAATATTACTGTAAGCATTGCTGGAGTTTTCTCCCCACATAAAAATGTTGCTTTATTATTATTGTTATTATTGTTTTGCTCATTTTGTTTTATTATTATTATTCCATACTTTAAAATTATATATATTTTTTTTAGAAAATAATTTCAGTCCAGTTGTAAAAAAAAAAAAAATATATATATATATATATATATATATATATATATATATATATATATATATATATATACTTGAGCAGTTCTGCAAAGAAGAGTGGGCAAATATTGCAAAGCATAGATGTGCAAAGTTAGTAGAGACATATCCAAACAAACCAAAGGCTGTAATTAAAGCAAAAGGTGGTTCAACAAAATACTGACGCAAGGGGGCGATCCTTTTTCCAACTCAGTGAATATATATATATATATTTTTTTTCCTGACATGATGGTGATCTTTCTCTTGGATGTTATAAGTTGCAATGAGTAAATACAGCTGGATAAAAAAAAATGTGTCCATCTTCATTTCAGGCTGGAAAGCAACAAAATGTGATTATTTTACCCAATGTATGTTTGAAATTGTATGAATTCGGTGGTTATTGCTTAAATAACCAGGTTGGTTGGAATTCTTGGGTCAGTATGATGGTAATAAAATGAGACTAAATAAACTAAAGATTATAATGTGTCATCACTTTCAGAGTAAATCTATGTGAGCTGCTGTTAATACATCCAGCAAGCTAATGCATTTGACCCCAGCTAACATTATCAGCACTAAAACACTGCAGCCTATCAGCTGATCAATACAAGCATTAAACATTATACAATCAATACATGCATTTAAAGCTTTATGCTTTTGTCTGTTTGCTGAATAACTGTGGCCAGCTCAAAACATGACAGTGAATATTAACATTCTTCATATACAGACCATTTGGTCTTCTGCTGAAGTGTGCAGTGTATTGCTGTTAATGAAGAAATGCAGAATTTTTCACTGTGACAGCCCAGACACGACAGCATGGAGCTGGAGTATGTTTATGACCAGGACTGGGACAAAGAGAGTGAGATTTGCAGAAAAATCAGTGAGAGACATGTTGAGTGAGGGTGGGTGAATCTCAAGTTGGCCCTTCAGTCCTCTGGTTTGAGAGCTTATGTAAGGAAACTTATGTAAGTTGCACTGGGGGGGGAGTCTGAAACAGCAGGAGGGGATTGTGGGATTATATGTTTAGAGGGAGGGCTGTATGTGTGTTTTTAAGTGAAGCGCTAGTAAGAGGATCTGTGTATGTCTGTTTGCGTCTCCACATCTGTGTTTGGTAGGCGTCTGAAATACTTTCTCTCCTTTCTTTGCTTGGATGTCTCTCTGACTCTTTTTCTGTCTTTCTTATTTCACTCTTCTGCCTCCTGTCAGCTTTTTTATAGAGTCAGAGTAGAGAGTAGTTTCTTTCTAGGTTTTTATTTTATCAGTCTCTTTGTTTTCATTGGCAAATCATCATTTTTCTTGCGGTTCAGTAGAGCAGAGGTCAGATTTGACAGCAGGAATGATTCTCACTGTGGGCGAAACGTTCTCAAACGGAGCAGGTTCTAACTCGGATGCCGGGGGCATTGGAGAAACTGGGGAGGGGCCGTCTGAACTTGTTGAGAGCGCAAACACTTCTGGAGGTTAGAGATCTTCTTGTTTTTTCATATCCTCTGTAATTATATATTCAAATATGAATGGCATTTTAAGGCTCTTAGATGAGGAGTGTGAAATATTCTGACCAAACCAAAAGTAGGTTGTCAGGTTGTGTCAGTCAAAGTGTGTCAATCAGAATACAGAGCATAGCTTGTAGCATTGGTTTGACATGTTTTATTTTTGTTCCATTTCTGTATTTATATAATGTGCTGAAATTTGTGCTGATTCTGGGGTGAGAAAGGATTTCTTGCAGAACAGGAGATAGAGAATGAGAGAAAAATGCAATGTAGACGTTACATGCATTAACCAACACAGAAGTATTCTAATAGTGCTCTTAGATCAGATATTTTTTAAGGTAGTGGACAACTTCAACTTTAAAATTAAAATAAAAAACCAGCTGAGGGTAACTACCTGCTACCTCAAATTAATTAATTTTAAGAAGTATACAAATATATCTTGAAATAGCTTCACATAGACAGATCCAGAATTTGACAAGAATTTGTTCTTTCATTGAATGATTAAATTGCTAGTTAATGAACCTAAATGAGTCAATGTTTGCTATCTAAGAGGCACAAGCACGTATGTATGCAATATATATATATATATACATAAATACACATTATTAGCTGATCCTTTATGTGCCACAGTTAGTTTTTTTCTGTTTTTTTTTAACTTTCTTCATTATGAAATTTCTATTTTATTAGAAATAATATAATTCAATTTAATTCAGCTGATATTAAATAATTTCATATAAATTTTTGTTTAACTTTTATTACTGTGTGAAACTGAATTCAGTTAGGATGTTAACTAATAATATTTCTCAATAAAAACACCAGGATTTTCTTTTCCAGAAAAGTTATATTGTGAGGCAAGTCACATGGCTTTCATATATTTTTGTGTGTGTTACTTGGAAATATATTCTTGTGACATTTAGCACTGACTATTGGCATGGAATTTACAGCAAATCAGTTGTGAAATTAAATTTTTGGGAGTGTAATAACAGTACATGCCAAAACTGTAATTTAACTGTCAAGAAGAGGGCTAATGTTTTTAATTAGGTCTTTAAAATAAACCAAATTAAAACACAGCTTAAAGAATGTGACAGATAGAAGAGGACGTTTTTATTAAAGGGTGTGTGCACACACATATATTTTGAGTGTGTGTGTGTAACTTCATTTGTGCTTATTTCCTCCTCAATTGTTTATTACCCTGTCAGTTCATCCATTATGTACTCTGTTCAGCCAAATAAGGGAGGCCCCCGGGGTGCATTTCTCTGTGACATATTTGCAATAGAAAATAAACAGTGGCATAATGTCAGAGCTTGCTGATGGTTGTTTCTGGACTACAACAGTGTCTGACCTGAATTAAGTGAGTGGAATTGAACCACTGAACCGATGTTAAATATTGATCTGTTGGTCTCGCCTATACTGTTTCCTGATGGAGAGTAAGTGTGTGCACACATACGCGCTCTGTTCTGCTCTACGGTCACAGATGGATTACACTACTGCAGGCTATGACCTGTGTAGTCACGTGACTCACTGAGCACTTGGCATCGCAAAATGGTTGTGTGTGTAGATGTGGAGCAAGATTTGTCAGTGACTGTGATAAAGAGTGATCTTATCATCAGTATGACTGACACAAAGTAAAAAAACAACTAATAAAAAAAAAAAACATTTTTACATTTATTTATTTATTTATAAATAAATTAAAATATATTTTTCATGTTATTCATCTTGTTATGAGCCACGGAATTGAAAATATACACTACTGGTAAAAAATTTGTACATACACAGTGATTCAAAATTACCTAACATTTGAATGGTAGTCTTTCACAAAATATTGTGTTTTAACACTGATAATAATAAGAAATGTTTCTTGCGCAGCAAATCAGCATATTCATTTGATTTTTTTTGACAGATCATGTGACACTGAAGACTGGAGTAATGGCTGCTGAAAATTCAGATTTGCATCACAGGAATAAATTTTACATTTATTTTTCTTTTAAAATATATTAAAATAGACAATAGTTATTTTACATTGTAATAATATTTCACAATATTATTCTTTTACTGTATTTTTTACTGTATCAAAATCTTAATAATCCCTGTCTTTTGATCAGTGATTTATACAATTTTTTTTCTTTATTATGACTTTTATAGCCTTGTTGATTATAACAATATATAACGTTAGTCAATATGCTTGGCATCTCTTTCAATTTACACACATACAACTGAGTACTACATGTGTTTCACACACTATACTGGTTTACACTCAGGAAATGATCTCAGTGGATCAAATGAACACTGAAGACAAAAGAATAGTTAAACAGGTACAATAAGCAGATGATAGTACCATGGAAGGGGGTGTTATATTTCAGCCATCTGTTATTGTGATGTGAAGTTTGTTTAATCCTGCAGGTGAATCTTTTGCCCTGTCCTCTGACCCTGGGGTGTAATACTCAGCGTGTTGCAGGTGTGTCGTTATGCTGTAACAGCTCTCTCTGTATGTGTGCAGCTATGCAGCAGGTGTTGGATAACCTGGACGAGTTGCCCACCACCACCGGGGCTAAAGACATTGACCTCATCTTCCTTAAAGGCATCATGGAGAGTCCTATCGTTCACTCCCTGGCCAAGGTATAGTGCACCCAGCTGCCAAGACTTTACTCTGGCTGATTTGCTTTGCTTATGGGGTTCATCTATAAGCAAATTTAAATTCTGACTGATTAAGTCTGAACGGAATGAATAATTATTGGATATTAAACTTGCCGATTTGTATTAAATTCACAGAGGAGCAGCTAGACACAGTCAGAAATATCAGTTCATGGATTGATGAAATGATGAGATGTTTGTGATCAGGCTCATGAGCGTTTGGACGATGTGAAGTTGGAGGCAGTGCAGGAGAATAATGTTGAGCTTGTGACTGAGATTCTGGGTGACATCAGCGGACTGACTGTACAAGATGACAGCGCTGCAGAGCTCTCCAAAATCCTGCAGGAGCCCCATTTTCAGGTACAGTATTTTCTTGTACCTTCCTGTCTCATCTCTTTTTGTATCTTCTCCTCTTGTACCTTCTCATTTCATCTCATACCTTATAATCTCATCTCATCTCGTACCTTCTCTTATCTCATTAAATCTCATACCTTGCCTCCTTATCTCATCTCATCTCATTATCGTCTTACCTTGTACCTTTTCATGTCATCTAATCTTGTACCTTCTCTTCTTATATTGCACATTCTCTTCTTGCCTCATTTCACCTTGTATTTTCTGTTCTTTCATCTCATTCATTCTTTTCTAATCTCTTACCATCTCTTCTTGTCTCACCTTGTAACTTCTTTTGTTTCATCTCATCTCATACCTTCTCATCTCATCTCATCTTTTCTCATTTCTCACCTTCTCTTCTTTACTCATCTCATCTTGTACTTTTTCTTCTTGTTTCAAGCAGTATTTTTTCTCATTTTCTCTCTTTACTTCAGTCTCTCCTGGAAACCCATGATATGGTGGCATCAAAGAGCTATGAAGCCCCACCCCCTCCTGAAGTGACCAATGAAGCAGCAGTAAACAACGCTCTTATGCAGGCTGATGCAGTCAGGATGATTGGCATCCGCAAGAAAGCAGGAGAACCTCTGGTGTGTGTTTGTGAATATATAGATTTATATGTGACTACATGTTCAATCACCACTTTTAAAATCTCATCCAGTCATAATTTTAGTCAATATCCAGTCCAAACACACAGGTGCAACAGAATGAAAGCGCCTGTAAGCGTTTCATTACTCATGCTATCGTTTCGCCCAGGGTGTGACCTTTCGAATGGACAAGGGTGACCTGGTAATCGCTCGCATCCTCCACGGAGGACTGATTGACAGGCAGGGGCTGCTGCATGTGGGTGACATCATAAAAGAGGTGAATGGGAAGGACGTTGGCAATGATCCCACTGAACTCCAGGAGATGCTCAAAGAATGTAGTGGAGGAATAACTCTGAAAATACTGCCCAGCTACAGAGACGCTCCAGCGCCACCACAGGTACACACACACACACACACACACACAAAATAATATCCATATGCACTACTGTTCAAGAGTGTTTGGGGTTGGTAAGATTTTTAACATGTTTTTGAAAGAAGTCTCTTATGCTCAAGAGGCTGCAAAAAAAAAAAAAAGATCTGAAATAGAAATCTTTTGCAACACTGTATTTCAACACTGCAAGTGTGTTTACTGTCACTTTTGATCAATTTAATGTGTATTTGCTAAATAACAGTATTAATTTCTTTAATAAAAAAATCTTACTGGCCCCAAACTATAAAAAAACTGCATATGTAGACACTAAGTATACATAATGATATTCATATTAATTCATGCAGTTTATATCCATCCTTATTTGTTTAGTAAACATTTAAAATGCACATTTGAACTTGTGTGCATGCAGAAACACATTTGGCCATTTGTGAAATCCCATGATTCTTTGTAGTAAAAAGATCCCTGAGAGCCCTATTAATAACACTCCACATGCTATCTGGGGCAAGAGATACACACATGCTCAATTCAATCTCATTACATGGCTCCTGGTATTTTCTCTGTATCTCACATCTCCCTCTGTGTATATAATGTATTTATGGCTTCTCAAGAAGCTTTTAGAAAGGGATTCTGCTAATAACATAAATCATTTTGTTATTGTGATTCAGTTTCTCAAATTCAGTGACACTAGGCCTCAAAATAAGGCTTATTTAAATACATTTATGTAAATATTATATCATCCCCTCCTCCTCGATCTGTGGTGAACCTGGAGATCTGCTAGTTAGTGCCTACACTTGTCAAATCATGATGCTTGATTAAGTACGAGGTTATGTGTGTAAAAGTAAGATTAGGTTTCTGGTTTTGTTTTCTTTCAAGTCATGTTAAAAAAGATTGTATTTCTGAGACGAGCACATATGAATGGGGAGTCCTGGAAAAAAAAACAAATCCATTTCATGCTTTAAACAATTGTGCACATGGAAAACATCTACAATAATACACTAAAAATATTAACAATTTAAATGTTATTTTTCAGAATACAATGTTGCTTTTTACTCCCATGTGGTATTAGAAGGCAACACCTTGACTCGTTAGTTGAAATGAATATGTATTAGTCATGAGTTTCATTTAATTATGCTGTACTTACTGAGCTGAGATGACTCATTCTCATTTCCCATTTTTTTCTGTATCAATCCAAGAATGGAAATATACATAAAATATCAAATACACATCTAACCTCATTTTGTTGTTCTAAAGCTAACAAGTGTGAAAAAAGGGGGGGGAAAAGGAATATGAAGATTTATTACAATGAATATTTACCATTTTATTTTGGTTAAAATCACTTGAATGAGAATGAAATTATAATTCTGTAATCCTGCTGGAATGTGAACAGCTCGAGTTCAAACTTTCCTGGGACAGAGAGTGTGACATTTTCTCAGTCATTTGCTGATTGATAAATAATATTAGTGGATATAATAATTATGCTGAGTGCTTTTTAGTGTTTGGATTAATCCCACCTGTTTAATTTCTCTCAGGTTTATGTGCAGCCACATTTTGACTACAATCCAGCCAATGACAATCTAATTCCATGCAGAGAGGCGGGGCTTGCTTTCAAAAGGGGTGATATCCTGCAGATTGTCAACCGAGAAGACCCAAACTGGTGGCAGGTGTGGCAGTGTGTGCACATTACTGTGCTTTTTACTTGTTCTCGCTCATGTGAATTGGTCTGTTACTGTATTTTACTGATCACATTGTTTTGACTGACAGGCATGCCATTTAACAGAAGGAGGTACTGGGCTGATTCCCAGCCACTTTCTGGAAGAAAAGAGGAAAGCATTTGTTCCTAGAGACCTGGATGGAGCAGGTGATACACCTAAACACATTATTGTCACCAAAACATGAAATGAAACAAAATGACAGAAGTATTCTAAAACTTCTGAAACTGTTTTAAGGACATAGTATATTAATGTATTATGCTTTTGCAGTATTAACTGTGTGAAATATATTGCACACATTTGTATGGAATACCCCCAATTTTGTCCAAGAAAATACGAACATAATGCCATCTAATGGACAAATATAATATTGCATGACATATTATAGCTCTTTCAGTCTTCTCTTTTTTTTTAGGATTCCTATGTGGAACAATAACTGGTAAAAAGAAGAAAAAAATGATGTACCTCACTGCCAAAAATGCAGGTAAGTAGATAAAAATAATTGGTCATATGAATTTCTTATAGACATGTAATCATAAAGGACCTTAACTAAAATAAATAAAACAAAATACTTAAAAAAAAAAAAAAATATTAATAATTATTTGTATTATTATCAAAGTTGAAATTTACTGATTACTATTTTTGTGGAAACTGTGATATATTTTCCAAAATTATTTTATAAATTAAACTTCAAAGAACTGTATTTCTTTTAAATATACAGGTTTTTGTAATAAATGTCTTAACTGTCACTTTTTCTTAAAACCAATTATTAAAAATAAAATCTGTACATTTTTTAATTTTTTTTTACAATATTACTGTTTTTACTGTATTAAATAAATTTTTTTACTTTAAATTCTTAATTAATAATTTATAGAATAAGTAGAAAACACGTCTCTTCTTGCTCAAGTATATGTATGCATCATTATCCTAATATTGATAAATCCATTGTGCTGCAGAGTTCGATCGGCATGAGCTTCAGATCTACGAGGAAGTAGCACGAATGCCACCATTTCAGAGGAAAACCCTCATTCTGATTGGAGCGCAAGGAGTTGGGCGTCGTAGCCTGAAAAACAGACTAGTTGTACTACATCCCACTCGCTTTGGTACCACTGTACCACGTGAGTACCTAATGAATACTCTTAACTGGAAATTATAAATGAATTGCCCATAGGTTTACCCATTTCTTTTCTTCTTTCTCAATATCTCAGACACATCTCGCCGGCCTCGCAGTGATGAGCAAGATGGTCAGTCATATAGATTTGTAACACATCTAGAGATGGAGATGGACATCAAGGCGGGCCGGTACCTGGAACACGGAGAGTATGATGGCAACCTGTATGGTACTAAAATCGACTCCATCCATGAGGTGGTGAACACCGGCCGCACATGTATCCTGGATGTTAATCCCCAGGTGAGTGTATCTCAAAGTCAGAGAGCTTCACAGATATTATATTCACCTTTTGTTTTATCCAGCTGTATTTACTCCGTACAGCTTATAACATCCAAGTGAAAGATATAACATCATGTCAGAAAAAAAAAAGAGTTGGAAAAAGGATCACCCCCTTTTGTATTTTGTTGAATCACCTTTTGCTTTAATTACTTTAATGCTTTAATGTTGGGATATGTCTCTACTAACTTTGCACATCTAGACTTTGCAATATTTAGTCCCTCTTCTTTGCAGAACTGCTCAAGTTCAGTTCAATTTGATGGTGACCGTTTGTGGGCTGCAGTCTTAGTCATTCTTCAGATTTTCTATGGGGTTTAAGTCTGGGCTCTGCCTAGTCCATGCAAGGACATTCACCTTTCCCTCCTTCATCCACTGTGTGGTTTTGCTGTGTGATTTGGGTCATTGTCATGCTGGAAGCTAAACCTTCTTCCATTGACAACTTTCTGGCAGAGGGCAGCAGATTTTCCTCAAGAATTTGACAGTATTTTGACCCATCCATTTTTCATCCTGATAAGTGCTCCAGATCTTTTGACAGTGCCTTGCCACTAGTGATGTTGTGTTCTGTGCCGAGGCTTCAGAGCATGTGTTGAGAAATCCTGGTAGCTTGCAGTGAAGTGTGTATCGAGGCTTGTATCGCTTTAGAGCAATGATGTCATTGATGACGTCCGAAGCCTCGACTGGCCTGACTGGTTTAGTAATGCGGTTCAAATCTTATAAATTCACAGTCTTCTGCCCTGTGAAACCCAGCCACTTTTCAGTTTTAAACTTATAATATTGCCCCTCCTGCCTATTATGAGCAAAGACTTGATTTACACTTTTGATAGCCCCATTCATTTCAAGCCTATACGTTTATTACACAGTTACGTTAAGTTATACAATCATTATATACCACTAGAAAATACACATTTTTTTCATATAAATAGATTAGTCTATGTGGAAATTGATTTGTTTTTTCTTCACCATGATTTCAAAGCCTTAACTGGTGCAAAATAGTGTATCACAGATCACATCAGGTCATCTGTAATGTATCTGGTTGTTTTACACTCTGTGGCCTCTAGGTGGTAGTGTGAGCAAATGAAGCCTTGAGAAATGAACCCTTTTGTGAACCACTTGGCTGAAAAGCTTCAATGCTTCATGAGGCTTCATCTCGCCATCTGGCTGAAAAGTTTATATTTTTTTTTTTGCTTCATTTGGACTTCAGGGGAATGAGATAATAGGGGGGGGATCTTTTAATCATGAGCTGATAAAGTTGGGATAAGCTGATCACAGCTGAAAGTCAAATGGATTTGCCATTGAGAAGGCAAGGCATGTTTATTTATATAGCACATTTCATACACAATGGTAATTCAAAGTGCTTTACATAAAAGAAAAGAAAATAATAATAATAATAATAATAATAAAAAATCACACCAATAAAACAAGGAGTTTAAAAACTTTGAAAATGATTTAAAATTGATTTTAAAGATTTAAATTGAATTTAGAACAGTTAAGAATAGAAAATTATTATAAATAAAATACAGTGCAATCAGTTCTGACATAGCACAGTGCTCATTCAGTGAATGCACAGCTAAACAGATGAGTTTTGAGTCTGCATTTAAATGTGACTAATGTTTTAGCACATCTGATCTCTTCAGGAAGCTGGTTCAAACTGCAGGTGGCATAATAACTAAAAGCAGACTCCCCTTGTTTTGTGTGAAGCCTTGGTACAGTATTTCTAACTGACTCAATCCTAATGATCTGATTGGTCTGTTAGGTTTATATTCAGTGAACATATCTGCTATGTATTTATGTCCTAGGCCATTGAGTGATTTATAAACGGGTAAAAGCACTTTAAAATCAACCCTAAATATAACTGGAAGCCAGTGTAAGGACCTGAGGACTAGTGTGATGTGCTCAGATTTTCTGGTTTTAGTCAAAATTCTGGCGGCAGCGTTCTGGATGAACTGCAGCTGTCTAATGGTCTTTTTGGGAAGGCCGGTGAGAAGACCATTACAATAGTCCACCCTGCTGGTGATAAAGGCATGAACGAGTTTCTCCAAGTCTTGACTGGAAACAAAACATCTAATTCTTGCAATGTTTTTTTAGATGATAGTATGCTGATTTAGTTACTGCTTTGACATGAATACTGAAACTAAGGTCTGTCTCCAGAATCACACCAAGATTCCTGACTTGATTTTTAGTTGTTAGACACCTAGAGTCAAGGTATGCATTCACCTTGAGAACTTCATCTTTGTTTCCAAATGCAATAACTTCAGTTTTTTCCTTGTTTAACTGAAGAAAGTTCTGGCACATCTAACTGTTAATTTCATCAATGCATTGGCAGAGGGAGTCAATGGGGCTGTAGTCATTTGGCGATAAGGCTAGGTAAATCTGGGTATCATTAGCATAGCTGTGATAGGCAATTTGGTTCTTTCTCATTATTTGACTTAGTGGGAGCATATACATGCTAAACAAGAGCGGTGCAAGAATTGACCCTTGCGGGACTCCGCATGTCATGGATGTCCACTTAAAAACTTATGCTCTCCTATTCTCACATTATAACCTCTCCAATCTAAGTATGACCTGAACCATTTGATTACCAAAGCCTGACCCAGTTTTCCAGTCTCTTTAGTAGTATGTTATGATTGACAGTGTCAAACACAGCACTGAGATCTAGTAGTACCAGCACTGATAATTTGCCAGAATCAGAAGTTAAGCAAAAATCATTTATTATCTTAATGAGTGAAAATTGTCCAGGTATCCATTTGAGTTTAAGTATTTGTTCAGTTGATTAAAGACTACCTTTTCAATAATCTTGCCTATAAAAGGAAGATTTGATTGGTTTATAGTTGCTCAATATGGTGTTATCAAGATTGCTCTTTTTCAGAAGGGGTTTAACAACTGCAGTTTTCAGGGGGGTTTAGAAAAGTCCCAGAAAGAAGTGAGGCGTTCACCACTTCTTAGAGATCTGCTTCCAAACAGTTAAGCACCCTTTTGAAAAAATATGTGGGAAGTGTGTCAAGATAGCAGGTTGACGATTTAAGGTGCTGTACTACTTCTTCCAAAATGTTCCTATCAATTTCTTCAAAAACAGACATAGTATCTTCTTTTTGATATTGTGGTCGAGTCTGTCTGACCTCTGCATAACTTGGGGATGTGCTGATCGCCTTCCTGACATTAATGATCTTCTCAGAAAAGAAAAAAGATAACGAAATAGTTTTCGTTAATGCATCTCTTTCTGACAGAGACAGATCTAGATTCAGTGGTAGCAGAGATCAATATATCAAAGAAAATACAGAAGTGATCAGATAGTGCTACGTCCTTAATAACAAAGGATGAAATGTTTAGACCCCTACTGATGATTAAATCTAGAGTGTGTCCACTCTAAATCAGGTCAAAAGTGTTTAAAACGGTTATCATTTCTTTTGTAGTTTTGTTTTCTGCATTATCTGTGTGAATATTAAAATCCCCTGCAATAGGAAAACAGTCGAACTCTGAAGAAATCATTGATAGCATTTCTGTGAAATCTTCAACAAAGGCTAGAGAGTATTTTGGAGGCCTGTAAATAATGATAAACAGAATGCGTGGAGCACCTTTCAACACAATCCCTAGATATTCAAAAGACAAGTACTGACCAAATGACACTTGCTTGCATTGATAGACTTCTTTAAATAGAGCAGCTACACCTCCATCTCTCCTAACAGTCCTGCAGACACTCATGAAAGTAAAGTAAGGTGGGGCTGTTTCACTGAGGACCGTTAAACTGCAGAAGGTGATTAGCTGCAACTGATTGAATTTACAAGTCATATTTAGGAGGGGGTGATCCTTTTTCCAACTCAGTGATTCTGTTTTTTTTTGTTGTTGTTGGTGGTGTTGTATCTTTCACTTGGATGTTAAGTCGCACTGAGTAAATACAGCTGGATAAAACAAAAACTGTGTCCATTTATTTAAAATGTGATTATTTTGATTGTTTTTGATTGTTTTGTTTCTTTACTGTATTACAAGGCACATCTATTAGGAACACTTTCTACTTTCTCTAGTTCTACTCAAATGTTTCTCACTCACAAGATGTAGACTGCATATTGGTGGCCTACATAATGGTGGTCCCTCGTCTGCCATCTGGTGGTCACATGAGAAAGAATAAACAAACATACCACAAACTTTTTCCGGTGAGCTTCACCTTGTTATGTTGCGCATCAGTCAATCATCATATAAACACACAGGAAGTAGAGAGGCTCATGCTGACATTTCCACTGTTTAGGAAGGCTTTTTTCAACCAGCAATACATTCGTGCACCTTTAATACAATCAGGTTTATACTGGGATAAGACATCAGATGCTTTAGATCCATAAACTGTATAGTGTGTAATCAAAACTCTTGGTATGCATGGATATGGCTGTTTTATCTTTGTATTCTTAATTTTAACTGTTTTTCTTTTTTACATCATCTGCCCTCAGGCGCTGAAGGTGTTAAAAACTGCAGAGTTCATGCCATATGTCGTGTTCATCGCAGCGCCAGAGTTCGACACACTGAAGGCTATGCATAAAGCTGTGGTTGATGCTGGACTCACCACCAAACAGCTCACAGTGAGTCCTGTTCAACTTTCCCCGGGCTGGTGTCCTGAAAATCTGACCTAGTTCTAAGGATGACCTACCCACACTATATTTGCATTATTTTAAATTTACTGGTTAGTCCAGCATCAGAAAATTTGCTACCCATGATGGTAGCACATCCTGAAGGCTTTTCTTGATTGGTGAGATGTGCTGCCTACCTTCTTCAACACTTATGTCAGTGGTGGTACACCTCACAAGTTTCTTCAGCCTCTAAAATATTCTACCATGCTGTAATTTTAAACATTACAGTTTTAACTGCCGATAAGTCATTCTGAGTACAGGGCATGTTTTTTAATTGTTCTTCTAAGTAAACATGGGGTTAATGGTCTTGCTTCATTTTATTATAGAGAAATTGCTTTTTAATAAGATGAGTTCACATGAGAGATATACTGACTTTCAAAAGTTTGGGGTTTTGAAAGAAATTAATGCTTTTATAAAGCAAGGATGCAATAAAATGATTAAAAGTGACAGTAAAAACAAGCAATCAAGGAACTGCTTTACCCATTTTGCAGTGTGACGGGGACATTGTCTTGCATGAAAATTGCAGGCTGGTTGGGAGATGCTTGCTGGGAAGGAACTGCTTGTTGCTGAAGGAGGTTCTGATAAACATTTACATTAACCTGTCATGTAGCTGTATAAGAGGCTCAACTCATGCTGCAGAAAACATCCCCCAAACCACTGACACGTCCTCCTCCACCTTTCACTGACTTCTTTATACACTTGGGCTTCAGGGTCTCTGCATTATCCTGTGTTATCATGCACATGCTTCTCAAGTGGAAGACCAGGCTTTTTGGGGGACTTGAATGAATTATTGTCATTGTAAATCTGCAATATTCAAGAAATTACAGATTTGGAGCGACACACTTCTCGTGCAGTGGCTGAAAGGATCGTCCCTTTGACCTTCATCTGGACAACCTCCTGTCACAGGGTTTCAGTCACCTTAGTGCAGCCCGCAATATTGCAATCACAGTGAAAATTAGAGGAATGTTGCCAGTTAAACAGGGTTTGCCATATAATTAAGGAAATTAGCACCAGGTGCCAGATTAACACCAATAATTTGTAAATATCTGTGATAGTTCTCTAATTTGATCAAAGTTGTTTTTCAAATATCTCATTGAGGTTTTTTTCCTGTGCTTCAGAATACAATTAATATGCTTAAAAACCTGTCCTTCTTAACTTCAAATAGGACTAAACAGTGACCTTGAAATTTAGGAAATTTTTTGTTGTTCTCTAATTTTGTTCTCCACTGTATATGTATAATTAACAATCTAATTGACAGCAGCTCGGTGTCTGTTGTGTGCTAATCATATTGTCATTCACCCAGTTGATTTGCTAACATCAAAATGCAGAAAGTGATTGGTGAATACTAGCCAATGGAATTACAACTTGTGTGTTAGTCCCGCCCACTGCTGTAGCAACGATCTGGCAGACCTTCTTTGTGGTATTAATTCCCTCATCATTCTGTTTGTGAAATAAGCTGTTTGAATTCAAACATCATTCCCCAAAAAGCAGGGGGAAGGAATTAAATATTTTAAAAAGTGATAAATATTCAATCGATCATTTATAGTGGTTGTTTTACAAATGGACTTAATAATTATTTTTTTCCCTGAACATCTGGTTCATCTGTCAACATCATAAGTTCTCTCTTAATTCAAGTAATAATTCTGTTTTCTCTTTCTTACAGGATGTGGACCTGAAGAAGACTGTGGATGAAAGCGCTCGTATCCTGCGGGCTTACAGACACTACTTTGACCTCATTATTGTCAATGACAACCTAGACTGTGCGTTTGAGAAACTGCAGTCGGCTGTGGACCAACTCTGTACTGAACCGCAGTGGGTTCCAGTGAGCTGGGTTTACTAACGGGAACCTTTAGAACAGGGGTGTCAATCTTAATTCCTTGAGGGCAGGAGGCCTGCAGAGTTTAGTTTCAACCCTAATTAAACACACCTGATCCAATTAATCAAGTCCTTCATGGCTTATTTGAAAACTACATTGTATGTGTGTTGGAGCAGGGTTGGAACAAAACTCTGCAGTGCTCCGACCCTCCAGGAATTGAGTTTGACACCCCTGCTTTAGAAGATCACTATGCAAGAGTGTTTGAGTGTGTGTGTGTGTGCGCATGCGCATATGTGTGTATAATTGGTATGCAAGGAGATTGATGTGGGGCAGTGAAGTTACTCGTTTGAGTCGACAAACTGAATGTGTGTTGTCTGCCACGAGAGCACCGTGAGCCCCAGCCTCACTATTGTGCTCGCAATGCATGTTTTTTTTCTACTCAGACTGAAAGGGAAGAGTACTTATTTATTTTAGTATTTGTATGTTTTTAAAGAAAACCTTTCTGTTTGTAACATCTTTGGAATTGGAAGAAAAGAAAAAATAGGAAAACTGAAACTGGCCTTGGCGATTCAGAGGCCATATTTTTTAATTAGCTGTTGTAGTTATTTTTACATGTGTTTCTCCTTTTTCATTTTGTAGTTGCTGAACCTACTGTGACGTTTTGATTTATACTCAAATGAAGGACTAACCTGACAAAAGTGTAGCAGGCCAAGGGCTCCTGTAGAACATTCTAGATCCTAAAATAATGAACTATAGAACTGTTTACATAGACCCAGATCTCTTAACTGTTTATTTGCTTCTCTTCATATCCAAAAGAGATGCATTCAATCTCTTTTATGCAAAAGTCCATATCAATGTGCGGAGCTTGCTTTATTTATAGTGTTTTTTGTAATATTTCATTCACTAATTTTGTCTGTTGTATAACGTTATGCTGCATGTTGTGTCTGTCTTATCCTCAGTCCGTTAAAGAACCAAACAAATAGTCCTGTTTATTTCAGTCTTTTTCCTGTTTTTACTTCTTTCTTGATTGTCTTTTAAATTCTGTACCAGAATGTCATGACCTCTCTGACAAATGTATTTTTGTGTCTATGACAACAAGTCCGTTACAACAAGACAATAAACAGACCAACCATTGTTATTCTTTGTTTCTCTTTTTAATTTAATAATAATACAAGTGCATGATGCAATCAAACAGAAGCTTTTGGAGAAAATCACTGCGCTCACTCCTTATGTGCAGAGAGATACACAACAATAAATGTATTTGCATAATATATATTCTACATAAGTAAAAAAATTTAATCTCAAGTGCAGTGATGAGCAAAATGAAAATCTGTCAAAACAATGCATTTACAGTAACACAAAAATTGCTATATTATGAAAAATATTACAATAAAAAAAAAGAACTTATGAATTTTCATCCTAGCATCCTTATCCTTTTTGTCCTTGGCAAATAAAGAAGTACTAATTTAATACCGCTATCTATAAATGATCTATGGAAAACAAATCAATTTCAGAGGACAAAATAAATTGTTTTCATAAAGGTTTTTTAATTAGGCTTTTACTACAATTTCACTGTAATAAAAGAAATAAAAGTGTATTTTAGTTTTGGAAAATAATAACTAAAATTATCTGGAAAATAAAGGTTTGTATAAATATAACTTTTTTTGCTGAGAGATTTAAAATCTGTATAAATCTGAGTAAAGGCACCTTGTTGGAGATATATTAGAGCCCTGCACGGGCCTTAAATTTAGGCCCCAGCCCGGCCCTTGTCCAACAGCTTATCAGAATTACCAACCCGAGCCTGCCTTTTTCCCCCCTTCACCCAAAACAGCTTATACTACTGTTTCAGCTATTAAAAATAGTTACGTTTTGTATGTAATGGCAAAGTGATTATATTTTGTTTCATTTTTTTATTGTTAATTTCAAAAAACATATTTTTTGTTCGTTAAATATAAGTTTTTGTTTTTTAAAGTAATGACCAAGCTGCCAGTGGCAGACAGTGAGCTGATTATATAGCTATGTTTGATCAATTTAGAATTCTCAAATCATCACGACCTGCCTAAAATACAATCTATAGATATACTAAAACAGTTCAAGCATATAACAATGTTTAAACATTAAACCCAGATAAATGTGCACTATATCTAATAGTTTGTGCGGAGAGTAGAAGCTAAAGCGTGCAGGACATGGAGGCACCAGGACCATCATTTGCATGTTTTCCGTGGATACGCCATCATTTTTGCTCATAAGGTAAGAGTAATTCATCATTCGTAACTGTAAAGGGTCAACTTTTATTTTTGTTCACTCACAATATCAACAAAATGTGCTTTTATAAAATAAAGAAAACAAACATGATGCGCTTTCTGCCGTCTCGTCTTTAACAGGAAAGCTTCACAAAAATGAACTGAATCTCAGTGAAAAGATGCCTCACAGACATGATAAATATATCTATATAAGTACTTAACGAAATAAAACATACCGAAATCTCTTTCATTATAATCATAATCCGTATAGATGCATTTCTTAAAGTTTTAATAACTCCCCATGCTCCAACTTCCCCCTGATGTCCTGCATGGTCAACTGTCACCTGTATGCTGTGCATATATGCGTTGCGTATTGTGTAGGCGATGTATAATATTTATAATATAACCATTATAACAGTATTTCATACAGTAGCCTATGTGTACTCTGCGCGTATATGGGCACGATAAAAGGAGAGAAGCTAAATGAGCCTGAGCCCAATCTGTACAAAAAAAAATAAATGGCCCAAGCCCGGCCGAATGGACTCAGCATGTCGGGACCCGACGGGCTTGCAGACCTCTAAGATATATTACAATTAGACTGATTACTCTTATGGAATTAACAAAGATAAAATTAGGGCAAAATATTAATAAGCAAGCAAATGTCTGCATACAGGAACATTAAAACTAAAGCAAGTCATTTCTGCATGAACTAATATGTCTTTGTAACTGGGAAAACATTTTAAAATGACTTAACACTTTAACAGCCTATTTCAGTTGTTAGTAAAAGCACTAACACTGTCATGCAGCAACAAAAGATGCAAGGCCATGGATGGCAATGCACAGAACCATTGGGAGGAAGCCCTCTCTACAGGTAATTTCTGAGGTTAATGTGTCATTCTCTTTCCTTAGTAAAACATTGCATGACTTAAAAAGTTCCTCTACTCTGTGGAATTCATTGTCACTTTGGAGGAAAACAGGCATGGTGTCCTTGCAGATAGGCATATCGCTAGTAGTCAGATGAATTACCTAGATTTACAGAGGGAAAAAAAAATTATTACATGTATATTTTATTTTAATGTTTTTTTTTTCAACTACTTTAAATTTCTCGCAAAGCATTTATGCAGAATCTGCATTGGCATCCAACAATATTAAACTCACTAAATCCTGTAGACTTTGGAGACCTTCAGGAGTGCAGAACGTCTCTAGCAGGTCCAGTCCAGCATCCGTGAGTTCTGAATCAAACAATAAAGTGTATGAGTGATGACAGACACTCTATGTACATATGAAACCTCTGAGTTTAGGTGCAGTGCTAACCCTCAAGAGCATTGATCAGCATTTTCATAACATTCATAAGCTCCATGCTCTGCCTGCTTGCTTTTGTTGAGCATCCGTTCTGATGGGATACAGCTGCGTGACATCCATTCTGTTCTTCTGGTACGGGGCTTGATCCATTTAACTCAGATTCCAAAAGAGGATCACTGTGATTGGCTGTTGATACCTGACATCCATTATAACTGGACATTGACGTTGATGTGGTAAGTCCACTCTTGTCAAGTTGTTCACCCTTCAGTAAGTCTAAAACAGCATCAATGATCTGGCTCTGTTTTTCAGACAACTCGTTGTTTAAGAAGCACGGAGCTTCACTGCTGCTTAACATCTCAAGCTAAAAAAGAAAAAAGAAAATGGGATCAGCTAAAACAAAATATAAGTGATACAAAGAGGAAAAAACTGTTTGATATCTGTGTAATTTTTCAGTTACATGACCCTCGACTACTTGAAATCTTGAAAAATGAAACGTTTACTTTTTAATGATATTCAAACTAACACTAATTATATAAAAATATAGAGGAGAAATTAATCTGTGTGGGTACAAGCACAAAATAGAGAAATTATGGCACATGTAACCTTTAAACTCTCTTAAAAATGAGGGAAAAGGTAAAATCTATCGTGAAATAATATTTTAAATCATCCTACACTCTCAGAAATAAAAAGCTACAAAAACTGTCACTGGGGCGGTACTACATTTTTGTACCTAAAGGGTCCATTTTGGTACCTTGAAGGTACATATTAGTACTTAAAGTGTACATATAAGAACCTAATAGGTACAAAAATCACCCCAGTGACAGATTTTGTACCTATTTCTGAGAGTGTAAAGGACAGAAAATTCACCCATTTAAGCAATTTCACAATGTCCTTCTGCAACCTTTGTACATGATTTAGCAAGCATTGTTCCTTATACTATTACTCACTCTATCCACCAAAGCAGACAAGACAGATCTGTCTGTCAGAATCTCCCTCAACAGGAGAAGGATGGAGGAACGGCTTTCAGCAGACAAGTCAGCCAGTGCACAAAAGCTAGTCTGAACATCTGCAAGTGCTGCAAAGAGACCACAGATATGCATCTCAGAGTGCCTCGTTACTATTATGGCCAGAACCAGGAACTTAAAAAAGGGAAAGAGAAATTCAGAGCTAATCCTACTCCTGCACAGATACCTAAGCAGAACATAAAGGATCTGAAAAAACACACCTTTTTTTAGAGTTGTAAGTGGGAAACCTTCCTGGATCAGTGGCCACTGACCATCCACCTCTGAGAAAGTGGGATGGGGATTCTGGGAAATGTCATCTGATTCCAACCCACTGGGCAAAACGCACAAATCTAAACTCACACAAAAATCAAAACTCAGACATGGAAAGCCCAAATGCATACACAGCACATTTTTTTTAAATAAACATAATTCATATAAATAATAACAAATACATATAAATAAAAAAATAATAGTAATGAATTCAATATTTGTTGATACATGTAATAAAAAATCAAAAGGAACTGTAATAATTTCTCAGCCATATTCAGTAAATGTCAGTAACCAAAGTAGCCGTCACTTTCGACGGTCATTTCAATGACACTGTAAGCCATCACGGTGTCCGGTGGGATGCGTAATGCAGTCTTGGAGCCATACTGAAGTTCACCGCTGTCTTTCATGCACTGTTTTGTCATGATCTGAAACACCAAAGACACAGTTAATTCTGTGTTGTTGTTGTTGTTATTTAGTATTACTTATATACAATTAGAATTTATTCATATTTTGAATTAGCATTTATTTTAATATTTTCAGTTTTGATTTAAATTTTAGTAGTTTTGTTATGTGCTTTTTATTTAGTGCAGTTATGTTTTTTTTATTTCTGTATATCTTGAATTTATTTTTATTTCAGTTTTAGTAAGTTTAGTTTTTCTCAATTAAGTTTTAAGTTTCTGTTTTTTTATCCAATATTTATATTTTATTTCCGCTTTATATTAATTACTGAAAATTATTTGAACAGGAGATTTATTAATGACATGATATGATTTGATAATAACATTCATTAATGAAACTCCTGATCATTACCATTTAATCACTGAACACACTACTTCTTACAAACCTCAGGAAAACCAACCACAGCTTGGCAGCTGGCCTTCTCCAGATCGGTGTAAGAGATGGAGCAGTCGTGGGTGGTGAAAACTCGCTCTTTAAGGAGTGTAAAAGTCATGTTTTTTTGGGGGGACTGCTTGAAAAAAGAGTTTTTGAGGTCCAACTTCCTAAGGGGGTCATCAAGGTAAAAAGCAGAGGAATGAATATCAAAACCACATCAGAATTTTTATCTTATATGCATCAAAATGTCAATTTTGTCATCATATACTCATCTGCATGTCATTCCAAACCTGTGATTTGAATAGCTGAAATGTTTTTAAAATATCTCCTTTACAGATTTTGAATAACATGAGGGTTCAAAATAAAAATCATTTTTGAATGAAAATTCCTGTCAAGAGATACCACAAGGTTCAAAAAAAAAAAATTTTTTTTTAATTAAAAAAAAACAAAACATTCTCCTTAGTTTGTAATTAACATTCATTTTAGTGGGTCGACATCATATTAAATTGTTTTTCTCTAACCTTCCTCTAGTGAGCTTCAAAAGAGTGGGAATATCCACATCTTCCTTCTTAAGATTCCCGAGGGATAAACTAAGTTTCGATGTGCCCTGTCCATTCGCATTTATGCAGACAGGAGAACTTCCCAACTCTATAGATCCAGCTACAGAGGTATTGAACTCTCCCTCAAACGATACAAACTCTTTCTCCTCGCACACTGATCAAAACAAAGAAAGATATTAATTTCAACAAGGACAGATGAAAGACAGCTCCATTTAGGCATATTTTGAAAAAAATATGTTTCTTCTGAGAACATACTGAGATACTTATTCACTATGCACTTTACCTGGTTTAATCGGATCCCCTTCCAGCAGGTCATTGAGTTTGAATCCTGTGGGTCTGTATTTAGTTTGCTGCCAGAACCAGCCTTTCTGGGTTTTCTGCACCACCGCAAGCACCTGGAGTTTTCCGGAATCATTTAGTCTGGAAGACGCAATCAGAGCTCCCTTATGATCTATCTGTCGGACCAGCTTCTTTGTCGCTTTGTCAAACATCCTGCAAAACACATAAACAGACAGCATTAAACCATAGTGGAAAATGTGAGCACTTTCACTGACTTTTCTCAAGCATTGTTCCTTATGATAAATGCAAACTGTATAAAAGCAGCAACTGAATTATTTATTAAACTTTTCCTTGCAGTAATTCCAAATATATACATTAATTTTGATTACATGATCCTTTATTAGTTGTGAAACCAATGAATTATCATAACATATGCAAACAGCAATTCCACAGCAGAGGCCAAACATAATAAACCAAAAATAAACAAAATGTGCACACAGCAGTTAGTGAGAAGTTCTCCCCTCAAGCCAAAATCATGAAGTAATACCAAATACAGGAATAAATAACAGAAGAGAGAACAGATGGATATGAATAGCACGGATTAGCTGAGATTAGCGAAAGGTGAAATAAATCAAATCTTACAATGGACTGCTGAGAAGGGCTGAAAATAGCATTTCAACCACAGCTGTGCACTGCAGATGGTGGCTTGTAGGTGTAACAGATATGGTTCATCATGTAAATAGAATAAGACAGTGTAAAAGCTTTAGTGTACCACACTAAAGGGCTTAAACTGGGAGAAAATTAGGGTAATTTTAATTGAGGGGCTTCCAGTCAGTGGAACTCTCCTGACAATGAGCCAGTAAAGCTGTAGTGACATGTTGTGTTTATTAAACAGCATTACTGAGTTATGAACAAAGGATGTTAAACAAGTCTGAACAGGGATGGGCAACTGACGTGCACTCTAATATAAACATTCACTAACATTAGCAATTAATAAATGAAAAACTGACCATGAAAACAGCATTTTCCAGTCAAGATGGTAAACAGATTATCTTTTTTACCAAGTTCAAGGGGAAACATTTAGATTGTTTGGAAATCTGTATTTTATTTAAATCGCCATCACACCACTGCTCACAAACAATGGAAATGCCAGAGGTGCACTTGCCTCAAATTTCAAAGGTAAAATTCATAGTCAACAAAAGCTTTTTGCCAAATGCATGACAGAAATGTTTCCACTGAATTATGTTCTTTTCAGGGTTTCAGCGGGTTAAGGCCATGAAAACTCTTAAATGGTACAAAAAGTCTAAATTGTAAGAGGTCTTTGTGAACCAGTGCATCGACAAAAAGCTAATGCATTATAAAAATCTAAACAATTAGGACACTTAAGATATATTATATATGTTATTTCATATAATAATTAATTGATAACAATTGTTTAAAAAGAGCCTATTTGATACTTCTGACTCAACTCTTCTTAAAAATTGCTGAAATGTGAAGTGCATCTTAAAAAGGTCTTTAAAGGTCTTAAATTTGTTTTAAAAAATCCTGCAGATAACAGGTTATTCTATGGTACCATTTGGAATAACTTTTTATTTATTTTTATTTTATTGAATAAGCCCTTTTTAACTGTCCTCTTAGGTTGTTTTGAGAATGCTCTGTAGGCCACTAATAAAAAAGGACCTCTGTACATTTGTTTGTTGCAGATTTACAGACAATGCAATTGAGATGTTTACATTGGCTTGTTTGGGTAATATTTCTGTCCACTGACAACAAAGCTCTCCTTGTGAATAACTGCACAAGTTTTATAGTTAATAAAATCTTTAAAAACAAAATTACATTAGTTATACTTTAATTTCCTTCAGTAAGAAGGAAATTGAGTAAGACTGTGTAAAAGGTGTGTGGACGTGGATTAGTAATCTGGCCCCTTGGTATAAAGGAGAAAAATGCCGGCCCTCTTTACTATCAAAGTTGCCCATCCCTGCTCTAGAAGCCTCCAATATCTTTTTGAGGCTCCTCATTTTAAAGGAAAAGTTCACCTAGAAGTGAAATGTCTGTCATTATTTACTAACCTCACGTTGTTCCGAACCTGTATGACCTTATTAGTTCTGTGAAACATAAAATAATATATTATGAACAATGGAAAGGTCATATTGTCTGTAAAGTTACGGTGAATGGGGCCTGGAGCTTGCAAAATCCTTTTGAAGCTTGACATCTCCAGTCTTGATTCTTTGTAATTGCATGGAAAGAAAGTATGGAGGGACCTTTGCAAAAATAAAAAATACACAGACTATCGCGTGCTCACGAAAAACGTTTTGCTAGCTCACGCGTTGCAGCTTCCAGGACGCGCTCTCAGATATAACAAAAAATGCTGTGATAGAATCACTGTTTGGACATTTATTGGGAGTTTTTTTTTTTTCATCCAGAGTTTGTTTTCAGTTCTGATTTTAGTTAGATTTATTTTTATTTTTTTTCACGAAAACCCACTTCATATTATCTACACATTCAATGGCACTCTCCTCGAAGACAGTGAATATACAGTTATATAAAAGTTACAGATAACTACATTGTCTGCAAATTCATTAAAGAAGGGTTTGACCAACCAGTTAGACAGACTTATTTACAAATCATTCAAGCACCCCAATCCTAGCCATTTATATATATTAAGCCATAATATACTTTTGATTAATATGACTAAATATTGTTAAATTGTAACGAAATTAACGATCCATCTTTGATTGTCGAAAGAATTTCAGGTGCAGTTCCCTCTCAGCCAATTAGATTTCACAGAGCATTTTCATCAGTCAGTCGTGGAAGTCTGATTGGTTGATAACTTTTGACAACAAGGTTTAAGCCCAGGTGCGAAAATAGTTTTTATTAATTAATAAGTGCAAGAGAACGGAGAGATTCGTGATTGCAACGGACAGGTTTTAAGTGCGGGCACACCCTCTGGGCAAGAGCTAAATATATCAAAGAGGCTAGTCTGGTTTTGTGCAAGAAGGAGATTAATTATCGTGCGAGCAGAGAGATACGCGCTCGCGCATCATATTAATGTACTTTCGCTCTACAACAGTGCACTCTCGACATTCGTCCGTAATATGTTAGTGTAAAGTACCTATACCGGAAATTAAAACTGCATGTGTCCAATTTTTTATTTTTGCAAAGGTCCCTTTAGGGCTCCGTAAGAAAGACCAACACAGTCTTCATGTGTGTGTTCCACAGAAAAAAAGTCATTGGATGATGACAGAACTTGAACTATCCCTTAAAGACTAGATTGTGTTCATGTAACTTTAGTCACAGTGGGCACAACAGAGCAGCATTGCCACTCCCTTTACATTACATAAACATGGGCATTGCTAAGTTTGTTTACATTTTTAAATTCATATTACATTACATTAGCATACATAAAGTCATTTAGTCAAGCATTAAATTTTGTGCTCATAAATAGATTAAATATTTTTCATTTGTTTAGAAATACGCACATGTCACTGTTAGAGAATATTCTGCAGTCTGTAGATCCACAGCCAAAAGAGAGCGGAAACAGCGATAGTTTATGAAAAAAAAAAAAAAAAAACGATTTGGTTTAGGAGACAAATCCACACAATACTTCTCGTGTCAGAAAGTCCAAAAAATCAACATGTGCAAGCACATTTAACCGTCTGCTCGAAAGTCCCCTCACACGTAATGTGATAGGGTCTCGTTTATTGGCTGTCTATGAGGAGGAGGCGGTGCTGAACCTCATATTGTTGATTTCTGGCTCAAGGTTGGGTTCCATAATCGGAATCATATGAACGAAGTGAAACCGTGAAACAAGTGAAATTCTTTAATGCGAAGTTTCGTTGAGTAACGTTAGCCAGTCTGGTGGCTTGACTAGATGGTTTGTGAACGATCATTCTTACAAATAAATGAACTCACACAGTTCAAATTAATAATTAATTGTAATCAAAAGTTGGGAATGGGGATGCTTTGTTAGCAGTTTTAAAATCCAGAATGATGTTTTTGACTGTATGCATCGTACAGAATGACAATAAATAAATAAATAAATAAATAGACGTGATAAAATAACTCTGGATATGGTGAGGTGATGGGTTGTTTGTATAAACTAATACATAGCTTTGGTTATGATGAAGCAGGACATGTTTTGTGCATATGACTAGCGAAGATGTTGAAAGGAGTGAAATTATTTCCTTATGAAATTAACTCCTCATGAAGCCAAAACTCAGGAACTCACATAAAACAGATGCCATGATGCCATGCAATAAAACAATAAAACTGATCTGGAAAAGAGATCTTCAAGGAGAGTAAACGACACCTATCTCCTTGCTCATTTACGACCCCTTCCTCCCTCTCCTCTCCTCTCCCCTCCCTGCCTCTCACTCTCACTCTTCTCCTCCAAAAGCAAGAATTTCCATATGCCATGTTATATCTTGTGAATATGCTGTTTCTTAACCTTTTTTTTTGGTGTCTTTTTGTTTGTTTTTGTTTTATTGGTAATGTGGTATTGGTTTAATGGTATTAATTTGTATTTTGTGAATTGCTGAAAACTTTTGTAGAATTGTGTTCTGTTGAGGAAGGGGTGTGTCTATCTATCTATCTCCAAGCCAGGTGTGACCCTGGGGCCACGAGAACCTAACAAACCAAAAGGTATTTATGTTTTTACAAGTGATTTGAAGATTTCTTTGTTTCTGGTCCGAGTATATAAGAAAAGTGACAAAAACATTACTTTGGGAATCTGTAGTCAGAAAAAAATCCATCCAGTGTGTAAGAGTCTGTAGAGCTCTGCACCAGTACTCCCGCTGCTGTGTCTCTCTCTGCTGTCAGGTATGATTTAAAAATGTAATTGTGTTTCACACATTGTTAAGGTAGGTGACAATGTATTTTTTTTTGTGATATTTAGTGTGAAAAAATCCCATTTAAGTTTATTCTCTAAAACACCTGAGTGCTTTGCTATGCATTTTAGACCATGTGTCTTAAATTAGGATAACTGTTACATGTGTGACTATGTTATTTTTGTTTGTCTCAAGCGTGGATCACTCGGCTGTTCCCCATATGGCTACAGTGTCTATGTGCAGGAGCAGGGTTACCACGCGGTTACAATGTGATTCACAATTGCACTGTCCTTTCTAAATTGGCTTCTAATTGTTTCATTATATAATTGGCATGATACAATTTTACGTGAAATTGGAGTCAGATTAAACACGGACCTAGACTAAAATTTTAACTAAATCCTTATAAATTCAGAAGCGCAAGTAAAAGACTGAATACGCATTAAACCTTCGACCAGGCCTCTGGATTCCGCTTTTTGGGCTGGAGGGTGGATTCTTACAATGTCATGATTTGACTCACAAAACACACATAAGCAGAGAGGAAGCAGCACATGAACAGAGCGGAAAAAGCACAAAGCAACCCACATTTGCCTTGTCCAAAAACCCACACTTGCGGTCTTGGCCATTTGAGAGTGTGTGCGTGTGACAGGAAGTAAGTGTGCAAGACTGTCCCAGGTCTTAAAGGGATAGTTCACCCAAAAATTTTTATTTGATATTTATCTGCTTACCCACTTAGGGCATCAAAAATGTAGGTGACTTTGTTTCTTCAGTAGAACACAAACGGAGATTTTTAACTCAAACTGTTGCAGTCTGTCAGTCATATAATGGAAGTGAATGGGAATCACAGCTTTGAGAGTTGAAAAACATACACAAACAAAACCAAATTAAACCCTGCAGCTCTTGACGATACATTGATGTGTAAAGACACGAAACGATGGGTCTGTGCAAGAAACTGAACAGTAATTATCGTTTCGTGTCTTTACACGTCAAAGTATCATCACGAGCCACAGGGTTTAATTTGATTTTGTTTGTGTATGTTTTTTGACCCTCAAAGCCATGATTCTCATTCAAATACCACACCTACATCTTGGATGCCCTTGGGGTAAGCAGATAAACATAAAATTTTCATTTTTGGGTGAACTATCTGTTAAATTATATCATGCTCTCTGCCAGAATATTTTTGTGAGTTTGCCTGTCTGTGCTCTCTCTCCTACCCCTCCCTTTCTCTCCCCTTGTGCTTTTCACTTCTTCCTTCTGTGTTCTCTCTCTCTACTCTCGGTAGTCTTACCTCTCTCTATCTCAAATGGCACTTTTCCACTGTGTGGTACGACTCGGCTCAGCACGGCTCAGCTCGGATTGGTTTGTGTTTCCACTGCAGTTTAGTACTGCTTTAGAGTGGGTGGGATTTTTCACGTTGTTATAGTTGCGCCACCTCTACTGCCGCGACTCCTGAAAAACATTTTCATTCCGCATTCTCGCTGGATCCGCTCCTCTGCTATGAACGAGAGGAACGTCTGTACTTCCAGACAACGAAACAGCCACTTTTTGGTTGTTAAAAAAGGTGCAATGCAACTATATAATGTATGGATGTAATAATAAACTTTGAAGAAGTTTGTATACAGACAATTGGCTTCATGTTCATAATACTTTCTATGGGCCCATGCAAAGACAGAGAATAGAAGGATGGCAAGATAAAGAGCTAATATTATTTTAACACTGTATCTTTAGGAGCACTGCGCTTTTGTGTTTTTAAAGGGTTAGTTCACCCAAAAATGAAAATTAGCCCATAAAAAAAATGGATGCCTGGGGATAAGCAGATAAACATAAATGTTTGGGTGAACTATACCTTTAATGCACACTAAATCCACACTATCTCAAATACCACTCCAGAGCACTGTTCGAGGCTTAGTGTATCCCATCATGCATGATGTTCTGGAAATAAATCGTCGACTTTTTGCAGAGATCTCGTGAGATGTCACGGAAACCTTACCAATGTAAGATAAATATTAATATAATAATTAAATATTACATATAATTTGGTAGAAAAACAGTGTTCCCCTTTCAAGGGAACTTCGAACTGCGTCCTCTCGGGTCAAAGGAAGGTAGGCGAGGCCTAAGGGATGTGATCCAGACAAGGCATCAGTGCTTTCGTCCAGATCAGAGCGATACTTGAGTATCTACTCATTCATACATATATATGTATTAATTTGCTGGTGGTTATGTGTGTGTAATCCTTCTGTGAGATTTCTTTGCAGTGTTCTTCCGGGACCTGTGGGTTTCTGTCCCTTCTAAGGTAGGTCCTCTGAAGCACCCCCCTTGGCTGGATTCAGAAACTGGGTGCTTGACTTGCAGTGTTACTTCACTCGTTGATATTATGTCCAGCCGGTATGATAGCCCTGGTTCCGGCTTCATGCTGCCTGGATTATGTTGCCATGTCATAGGCTTCTGCGGGAGCCTTCTTGATCATCAGGCCCCCAGCACGGCACTGCAAAAATTTCCTGGATGTCCAGCTAGGTCGTCCTGAGGGGCTTCCTGGATATCTCTTCTTGCTGACACATCGAGCGGGAAGTATAGGTGGCATTTGGGAGAATCTTCTTGTGTAATTTTGTCTCAGGCAGTGCTCCCATAGCCTTAGAGGGTTGTATTTGAGCTTGCCGCTCCCGTTCGGTTCAGCACCTCTGCGATGCTTGGGAAGCTTTAAGTAGACACGCTAAGCTCTGTGTGCTTTCTGAAATCCACATGGTGGTAAGTGTGCACGTCGAACACTTTGCACACTTTCTAAAATCCACATAGATTGTAAGTGTGCACGCAAGACTCTGTGCACTTTCTGAAATCCTGTACCGTAAAAGATTACGCGTTCAGCTTTGTTCCCTTTCTCTGAGTTGGTTCCTTCTGAGGAGTTGAATTCCTTGCTCCGTGGGCTGTTCTTGTGGTAGTTTAGCAGCGCTCCCCTTTACAAAAAAAGGGTTGCCTATGAGCGCGCTACTCTTTTCCTGAATTCGGAGTTCTCCTCTCACGTGAGAGTTGAGTTATCTGTTTTCCCAGAGCACCTGGCAACTAGCACCATCAGGTGAACTAGGCCCTACCTCCACCTCTCTGATGCATTGAGTTTTTGGCTAGCTTGCAGTACACTTACCCTTCTGATTCTAACGATCAGGCTGTAGGTCAAGCCCCCTATCTCAGTGAGAGCTGGGTTTGTGCTCCCTCAGCTAGGTAACCTACTGCTGGCCGTTCCAGCATTGGAAGGACAGGAAGGGGAAGAACAGTAAATATGCTTACTGTTACTAGTGTGCAATGGGTTTCACACAGACCTTTTTTTTTTTGCCAAAGTGACAACGAATAGCCTACATGCAAAAAGGTTAGCCCACACTAAATGTTACTTTTTTTTATTCAATACATTTTAAGTTATTCAATACATTTCTAAGTAATTTGTTATATTCTATTTTTGTTTTAATGACAGCAGCACTCAAACTGCGTGAACTACACAAGTTAGTGCATGTTAATCAGGTTCTCCAACGAGAACATCTGACTGCCTGTACAAAAGAGTTCACAAGGTTAAAAAAATTTAGAGAGTAATTTAGCTTTCTTGGGAACTGACACATTGTTTGACAGGATCCTCCCCTGACAGTCAAGTTTGTTCTGTCTTTGTTTAACGTGTCTTTGTTTGTCTTTTGTCCGAGCACAAGCCTTTTTTTCTTTGTTTTTGTTGGCCGTGTGCTCCTCTTGCCCTGCCTCCTTGTTTCCAGACACCCCACCCCCTTGTTTAAGTCAAGTCAAGTCATCTTTATTTATATAGCCCTTTAAACAAAAAAGATTGCGTCAAAGCAACTAAACAACATTAATTAGGAAAACAGTGTGTCAATAATGCAAGATGACAGTTAAAGGAACACTCCGACTTTTTGGGACTTTAGCTTATTCACAGTATCCCCCAGAGTTAGATAAGTCCATACATACCTTTTTCATTTCTGTGCATTCTGTAAGTGTTATTTGACGCACCCACCGCTAGCCTAGCTTAGCACAAAGACTGGATGTAAATGGATAATGGTAGCATAGTAATCCCAATAAGTGACAAAATAATGCAAACATTTTCCTATTTACATGTTGTGATCTGTATAGTCACACCGTGTACAAATAACGAGGCTATATGAGACAGAGACCATTTTTAATCGTATAAATACTGGGAACTATATTCTCACTAGGCGTAGGAGCACAGCTAACGTTACTTGGGCGGAGTGGCTACTTGGGCGGAGTGATTAGCGCAGCACACGAGACGGCCTGTTGATGGTTCCGTAAACAAAACAAATGTGACTAACTAGCTAGACGTGACTCGTGATCATGGCTGACTTTGAGGAATTGTCAGACTCAGAGGAATTTTACTGTGTATCAAACCAAGATCCAGAACCATATAGTTTTAAGCCAGAATACACAGACGAGGAGTTACAAAGTACTGTAGAACAATCATCTCATCCTGATTGATAATTATCACAAAAAATGTATAAAGAATTATTACAGGAATTGATTTATTTGAAATGCAATTTATTACAGCTGACCAAATACATTCAACAGCATATAATACAGTAATGTTAGATAATTGCATTACAATAGCCAAGAATATGTGGAAAGTAATAGCACAAGGCAAATAGTTTTTGCACAATGAACCCACAGACAGTTATGTTAGCCTACTATTTCACAAACATTTTCTCAAAAAAGAAAACTGCCCATCCCCCTCCAATTCATTAGCAAGTTGAATGTATTAGTCCTGAGAGTTACATTTAGCGCCGCTCATTTGTTATTGAGCGATACAGTGTGTACATGACAACACAATAATAACAATAAAGGGGATACACGGAGCCCCTTTTCACGTAATAGTGTCACTACTAAGGTTATATTACATTAGCATGGCACTGTTACAGTATGGCTAATGTTAGTCATCTCAAAACATAACGGAACACTCACCGCAGCAACAGGTGATCCAATTTGTCATGTCTTTATTGGGATGGCTGTATCCTTTATCACACGTTTCATGGTCCGTGTGGCAACTTGCATTTTTTCAAAATAGTCGTCTAAAGTAAAATGTTCAGAGCAAGCGAAATACTTCATGATGGTGTTTACAGGTGTGTTTGGAACTATACCCAGAACAAGTAGCCATCGATTCATCAGGTCAGCGTTTTTGGTTGGAATTCTATGAAACATCATAGTATTACCTGGTCTCTCCCTGTTTATTGTCGCAGCTCTTTACAATACAGCGAACACCCATGATTGTACACTATAAATTTACTATCTAGTAATTGCTGACTCTATTACTCCAACTCTGAGCGAACTCTCTGCTCCTCACCACGGCGCGTCTCGGGTGCTGCGCTAATCACTCCGCCCAAGTAGCCACTCCGCCCAAGTAACTTTAACTGTGCTCCTACGCCTAGTGAGAATATAGTTCCCAGTATTTATACGATTAAAAATGGTCTCTGTCTCATACAGCCTTGTTATTTGTACACGCTGTGACTATACAGATCACAACATGTAAATAGGAAAATGTTTGCATTATTTTGTCACTTATTGGGATTACTATGCTACCATTATCCATTTACATCCAGTCTTTGTGCTAAGCTAGGCTAGTGGTGGGTGCGTCAAATAACACTTACAGAACGCACAGAAATGAAAAAGGTATGTATGGACTTATCTAACTCTGGGGGGTACTGTGAATAAGCTAAAGTCCCAAAAAGTCGGAGTGTTCCTTTAAAGGCAGTTCATCATTGAATTCAGTGATGTCATCATGCAGCTCAGTTCAGTTTAAATGGTATCTGTGCAATAATTTGCAATCAAGTCAACGATATCGCTGTAAATGAAGTGTCCCCAACTAAGCAAGCCAGAGGCGACAGCGGCAAGGAACCGAAACTCCATCAGTGACAGAATGGAGAAAAAAACCTTGGGAGAACCCAGGCTCAGTTGGGGGGCCAGTTCTCCTCTGACCAGACGAAACCAGCAGTTCAATTCCAGGCTGCAGCAAAGTCAGATTGTGCAGTAGAATCATCTGTTTCCTGTGGTCTTGTCCCGGTGGTCGTCTGAGACAAGGTCTTTACAGGGGATCTGTCTCTGGGGCTCTAGTCCTGGTCTCCGCTGTCTTTCAGGGCTGTAGAGGTCCTTTCTAGGTGCTGATCCACCATCTGGGCTGGATACATACTGGATCCGGGTGACTGCAGTGACCCTCTGACTTGGATACAGACTGGATCTGGTGGCTACGGTGACCTCGGAATAAGAGAGAAACAGACTAATATGAGCGTAGATGCCATTCTTCTAACGATGTAGCAAGTACATCGGGTGTTATGGGAAGTTTTCCCGGTTCCGGTTTACCTAATTAATGCAGCCTAAAAATCCTTTAACGGATTTGGATATTAGAAGTGTATTAGTATGTTATGTGTAAGCCAGGTTAAAGAGATGGGTCTTTAATCTAGATTTAAACTGCAAGAGTGTGTCTGCCTCCCGAACAATGTTAGGTAGGTTATTCCAGAGTTTGGGCGCTAAATAGGAGAAGGATCTGCCGCCCGCAGTTGACTTTGATATTCTAGGTATTATCAAATTGCCAGAGTTTTGAGAACGGAGCGGACATGGAGGACTATAATGTAACAAGATCTCGTTCAAATACTGAGGTGCTAAACCATTCAGGTCTTTATAAGTAATAAGCAAGATTTTAAAATCTATACAATGTTTGATAGGGAGCCAGTGCAGTGTTGACAGGACCGGGCTAATATGATCATACTTCCTGGTTCTAGTAAGAACTCTAGCTGCTGCATTTTGGACTAACTGGAGTTTGTTTACTGAGCGTGCAGGACAACCACCCAATAGAGCATTACAGTAGTCTAACCTTGAGGTCATAAACGCATGGATTAACATTTCTGCATTTGACACTGAGAGCATAGGCCGTAATTTAGATATATTTTTGAGATGGAAAAATGCAGTTTTACAAATGCTAGAAACGTGGCTTTCTAAGGAAAGGTTGCTATCAAATAGCACACCTAGGTTCCTAACTGATGACGAAGAATGACAGAGCAGCCATCAAGTCTTAGACAGCGTTCTAGGTCATTACATGCAGAGCTTTTAGGCCCTATAATTAACACCTCTGTTTTTTTCAGAATTTAGCCGTAAGAAATTACTTGTCATCCAGTTTTTTATATCGACTATGCATTCCGTTAGTTTTTCAAATTGGTATGTTTCGCCGGGCCACGAAGAAATATAGAGCTGAGTATCATCAGCATAACAGTGAAAGCTAACACCGTGTTTCCTGATGATATCTCCCAAGGGTAACATGTAAAGCGTGAAGAGTAACGGCCCTAGTACTGAGCCTTGCGGTACTCCATACTGCACTTGTGAACGATATGATACCTCTTCATTCACTGCTACGAATTGTTGGCGGTCATATAAGTACGATTTGAACCATGCTAATGCACTTTCATTAATGCCAACAAAGTTTTTCTAGTCTATGCAAAAGAATAGTGTGGTCAATAGTGTCGAACGCAGCACTAAGATCCAATAGCACTAATAGAGCGATACAACCACGATCAGATGATAAGAGCAGGTCATTTGTAACTCTAAGGAGAGCAGTCTCAGTACTATGATACGGTCTAAATCCTGACTGGAAATCCTCACAGATGCCATTTTTCTCGAAGAAGGAATATAATTGTGAGGATACTACCTTTTCTAGTATCTTGGAAAGAAAAAGGGAGATTTGAGATCGGTCTATAATTAACTAGTTCTTTGGGGTCAAGTTGTGGTTTTTTGATGAGAGGCTTAATAACAGCCAGTTTGAAGGTTTTAGGGACATACCCTAATAAATAGGAATTAATAATAGTCAGAAGAGGATCTATGACTTCTGGAAGCACCTCTTTTAGGAGCTTAGATGGAAAAGGGTCTAACACATGTTGTTGGTTTAGATGATTTAACAAGTTTATACAATTCTTCCTCTCCTATAGTAGAGAATGAGTGGAACTGTTCCTCAGGGGATCTATAGTGCACTGTCTGATGTGATACTGTAGCTGATGGCTGCATGGTTACAATTTTATCTCTAATAGTATCGACTTTAGAAGTAAAGTAGTTCATAAAGTCATTACTGCTGTGATGTTGAGAAATGTCAACACTTGTTGATGCTTTATTTTTCGTTAATTTAGCCACTGTATTGAATAAATACCCGGGGTTATGTTTGTTTTCTTCTAAAAGAGACGAAAAGTAATCAGATTTAGCAGTTTTTAATGCTTTTCTGTAAGATAGGTTACTTTCCCTCCAAGCAATACGAAATACTTCTAGTTTTGTTTTCCTTCAGCTGCACTCCATTTTCCGGGCTGCTCTCTTTAGGGTGCGAGTGTGCTCATTACACCACTGTGTCAGACTGTTTTCCTTAACCTTCCTTAAGCTTAAAGGAGCAACTGTATTTAAAATGCTAGAAAAGAGAGAGTCCATAGTTTCTATCATCAAGTTGTTCTGAGGTTTTGGATATGCTAAGGAATTGGGATACATCAGGAAGATTACTTACAAAGCAGTCTTTTGTGGTAGAAGTGATGGTTCTACCATACTTGTAACAAGAAGTGGAATTTACAGTTTTAGCTATATGAAGTTTGCACAAATCTAAATAATGATCTGAGATATCATCGCTTGGCTGCATAATTTCAACACCATCAACATCAATTCCATGTGACAGTATTAAATCTAGAGTATGATTTCGACAATGAGTAGGTCTTGAGACGTGTTGTCTAACCCCAATAGAGTTCAGAATGTCTATAAATGCTGATCCCAATGCATCTTTTTCATTATTAACATGGATATTAAAATGACCAACAATTAAAACTTTATCTGCAGCCAGCACTAACTCGGATGTAAAATCAGCAAACTCTTTAATAAAGTCTGTAAGGTGCCCTGGTGGCCTGTATAGAGTAGCCAGTACAAACATCACAGGGGATTTATCATTAACATTTGTTTCTCTGGATAATTTTATATTAAGCACCAATACTTCATACGAGTTATACTTGAAGCCTGCCCTCTGAGAAATCCTGAAAACATTGTTATAAATTGAAGCAACACCTCCCCCTTTTACCTTTTGGGCGTGGCTCATGTTTATAACAGTAATCTTGGGGTGTAGACTCATTTAAAATAATGTAATCATCAGGTTTTAGCCAGGTTTCTGTCAAACAGAGTGCATCTAGATTATGATCAGTGATCGTATTATTTACAAAAAGTGCTTTCGTAGAAAGGGACCTGATATTCAATAAGCCAAGCTTTATCATTTGTTTATCCGTATTGCATCTGTTTTTTATTTGTTGTTGAACCTCAATTAAATTGTTGCTCTTAAATTGGTTTGGACGTTTTTTTTGTATTTTCTAGCCCGGGGAACAGACACAGTCTCTATAGTGTGATATCTTGGTGAAAGAGTCTCTATGTGCTGAGAATTAACTGACTTCTGTGACTGGAGGCGGCTAGCAGACGGTCGGTTTAGCCAGTCTGTCTGCTTCCTGACCTGGGCCCCAGTTAGTCAAGTACAAACTCTAAGACTATGTGCCATATTTCTAGAAAGAAGAGCGGCACCACCCCAGGAGGGATGAAGACCATCTCTTTTCAACAGGTCAGGTCTGCCCCAAAAGCTTGTCCAATTGTCTATGAAACCTATGTTATTCTGCGGGCACCACTTAGACATCCAGTCATTGAGTGATGACAATCTGCTATGCATCTCATCACCACGGTAAGCAGGGAGGGGACCAGAGCATATTACAGTGTCTAACATCAGGCTTGCAAGTTCACACACCTCTTTAATGTTATTTTTAGTGATCTCCGACTGGCGAAGTCGAACATTATTAGCACTGGCGTGAATAACAATCTTACTGTATTTACGTTTAGCATTAGCCAGCACTTTTAAATTTGCTAAGATGTCAGGCGCTCTGGCTCCCGGTAATCATTGGACTATGGTGGCTGGTGTCTCTATTTTCACGTGCCGTACAATATAATTTCCAATAACTAGAGCACTTTCATCAGGTTTCTCAGTGGGTGCTTCACTGAGTGGGGAGAACCTGTTTAATGTTTTGATCGGAACAGAAGAGTGGTGTTTAGACCCACGACTGTGCCGCCTCACAGTCACCCAGTTGCCCTGCTGCAAAGGCACTGTTACCGGAACTGAACAATGTACAGGACTCCCTGAGCTAGACGCATCCAAAGCCGTATCTAGAGCCCTCACATTCTTACTGTCCTCAATTAAAGTTTGGATGCGTGTCTCTAAGTCTGAAATCTTCTCTGTCAGCCTTACTATTTCCCTGCATTTATCACATGTGAATCCCTCATCACTAGGGTGGCCAAACATGCCATTTTCGCAGGACACGTCCTGGCCAGGATTTCTATATTGCCTAAAATATCCAGGTTTTGGCTTATGTTTCCTGTTTTCATACTTAATGACGGTAATGATCGTTTGACCAATAACATGCAGACATTGTACGTAATCGACCAATCGTGGTGTGTGAGAAGGTGGGATCTACAGAGAACGGTCAAAGTGATGCAAATACATGTACATATTAGTGTTGGACTGGAAGCAGCACTGAGCATACCGATCGGTGTATGACATCAAAGTACTTTATACAACAATTGGTCTCCGCAGCGCAAACAAAGCCAAAACGTAGATATTTTAGGCAATATAAAAATCCTGGCCAGGACGTGTCCTGCGAAAATGGCACGTTTGGCCACCCTACTCATCACCGACAGAGATAGATAAACTATACATGTGGCAAGCAGTGGAAATAACAATAGCAGGCGAAGCCATTACTCACCATGCTTGATGTAAGATTCTTACCACAGTTGTTTGATGAACTTGTGAAAACCGGAGAGAGAGAGAGTAACGAGAGAGAGGAGAGAAGGAAAGAAAACAGCGATAGGCACAAATGGAAACGCTAATGACAAGCTAACAAGTGCTAACGCGATGCAGGTGCAGTGCACTCGCGGATTTAAAATAAAAGTGAACGATCAAATTAATCAGATTAGATTGATAGATAATATCAGAAATATGGTGGGATTTAAGTTATATTTTATCACTTTAAACAACAGAGAGTGATAGTAATATAAAGATTCTACAGAAAAACAAAGCTACACGGAGCTACGATCACAAAACAGCAGCACGGCAAGCAGGAAGCAGGAATAACACTGTCCAACGGCGACACCTACAGGTAGTTGAAAGAAAGAGAGAAACACACAGACCTACCCTGCGAATCAATGTTCATACTATCCATCCTAAATAGTATGTGAGATAAGAATAAGTGTGTCCCAAGGCATAGTATGTTGAAAAGAGTATGCCAAAAGTCCCCGGATGGTCTTCTATTTCAGGTCGATTTTTGAAGTGTAGATCCATGCACACTCTAATGGCTAAAATTGCCCACAATCCATTGCGCTTTGGTGAAGGATTCCGTCCAGAACTACAAACACGAATAAAATGCATTAGAAAAATTACAAATGTGGCGGATGCACGCAATCAACGGTTAGGTAGAGAGGTTTACAAAAAGGGGTTTGAGTTACTAATAATCAACATTTAACCTAGTAAAAAATATTTTCTTATTACTATCCATGTTATATTTCATCTGCAACAGCAATGTGAACTTTTATAAACATCCATTTGGTCGTTAACTTTTAAATGCATCATTATGCAGAAAATTAGTTTTCCGCATGAAAGACCTGCGACTGCAGATCAACACGCTACTTATTTTCTCTCCAGTACAGTAGGAAGTTAAATTAAATTAAATGTGGAGGATGTTAACTGTGGTGAGATGATTGATGGGCCAGGTACAGTGACAGTGTGCGTGTAACAGGTGCAACTTGGCGGTCCTTTAAGACGCGACGTGATGGTATGTCCCAAAGCTTGCCTACTCTTCTACTACACACTCAAAAGTGTGTACTTTTTCTTCACCAAAAGAGTATATACTTTAAGGGTGTAGTATAAGTAGGCTGAGACGCAGGGCTAGTCTAGTCCTTGTTTACCTGATTGTGTCCACCTGATCCTCATGTGCTCTGCTCCTTTATATTATGCCCCTTTCCTTCATATCTCTGCTGGTTCTTAGCATTAGTTCCTTGTGTGTAAGATAATTCCTTGTCAGTCAACTAGTGGTATTTGTAGTGTTATTTTACTGTTCATTTCAGTCTAGCTTTTCATTTAGTTCTCTTGAAGTTTATAAGGTTTTCTTTGATTTTGTTGTTTTGCTCTAGTCTACTTCTTGTCTGTATTTTTGTTCTAGTTTTCTCAAGCCTCTAGTTTGTGTGTTTTTTTTTTTCTTCTTTATTTTGATTTTGTCTTTGCCCAGTTCTTTCCACTTGTTGATTCCTAGAATTTGCCTTTTGGTTCATTATTTTGTTTTATTTGCTCTGTGCAGTTTTTATTTGTTTCTCTTTGTTCTTTTCTTTCTAGTCATAGTGTGTAGTCAGTGTCTTGTTTTGTTCTCTCTTGTGGTCTTGTCTTGTGTGTCGTTATGTCTTGTGTGTGTGTGTGTGTTCCCGCTCTATGTGTTCTGAATCCCTCCTGGCTGCTGTTCTCAAGACCTGGCTATCTGACTGGTAGCACTACAGCTCTAAATATCAAGCCCTGGTTTCTCAAGCTGCTGCCTGATCCCCAGTGTTCTCATTGACTGGTGCTGCTCTATTTCCTTTGTTCTCCAGCAAAACTTTGTCCAGGTCTGACCAAGGACCAGCAGACTGCCATTTCCTACTGTTTGGACTCTCACATCAGCCCTGTTTATCCTTGTCTTGTCAATAAACCTCATTCCCTTGATCATTCTGCATCTGGGTCTCTCTCTATAATAAACTGCTGTGACAAACCATTGACATTGTTAGAAGAAGGGAAGCTGTGGTCAGGCTCGTTAAATATACTCACTGTGCAAACCCTTTCCTCTGAGACCCAGAAAAAAAAAGGTTTTTTGAACTTAGTATTTTTTTTGTCAGTATATTATGTCATTACATTGTTTAGAGCAAAAGAATATAACAATTTGAAAAATGATATTTTATTAATATGTTATGCTATGTACTCAGTAGAGGACATCAGGACTAAATTTTTCTTTAAAAAATGAAAAGACATGAATGAACATGAATACGCAAAAACTATAACTCATCAATACATTTTTAGGTTTCAGGATTTTTTTTATACCAAACTTTGTGTAAAGATTATTCTCAACTGTTATGAAAGATATAACAGAATGATTTGATATACCATTTTGCTATATGCAATATGTGTAAAATGTCCATAAATTGGAATCCCCATTAAAGGGTTACTTCATCCCAAAATGAAAATTTTGTCATTAATCCCTTACCCCCATGTCGTTCCAAACCAGTAAAAGCTTTGTTCATCTTCTGAACACAATTTAAGATATTTTGGATGAAAACAGGGAGGCTTGAGACTGTCCCATAGACTGCCAAGTAAATAACAGCGTCAAGGTCCAGGAAAGTATGAAAAGCATCGTCAGAATAGTCCATCTGCCATCAGTGATTCAACCGTAATGTTATGAAGCAAGGAGAATACTTTTTGTACACAAAGAAAACAAAAATAACGACTTTATTCAACAATTCCTCTCCTCTGTGTCTCTCCAAATAAGCGTAGTGCCATTTTAGCAATTCTGAGTAGTATGCAGATGGCTTACGCTCTTCTGTGTCAGCCACGCTGTGCCGATGCGTTGTTTGCTTTCAAACCAAAGCGTAAATACATGTAAAATATGTATCCTTGTGGCGCGGCTGATACAGAAGAGCGTACGCCATCTGCAATTAAATACAATGTATCTTTACCCTGTTTTTAATTTGCATATTAATGTGTTCTTGGGGCAACATGTAATGAAAAAAGAAGTGTAATAATGGGAGTAATTGGCAAGATTTTCATAATATCTAATATTTCATAGGAATATTAAAATATTAGGGCAGGCATGGCCTAATGGTTAGACATTTTCCTGAGATGTTGATTTATGACCAACAGTTTAAAAATGAGTCTGATTTAAATTATAATTACAAAATATTATCAGATTTCCATTTCCATTAGTGTCAAATTTGATCAATAAACTAATATCAGCCATTTTTAAAGACCAAGGAAAGGCAGTGGTCATGGTGAAACTTACAAATATTTGGTATCTCTGAAAAGCCCTGAATGTGCTCTGTACAGGACATCCAGACATAAAACTTGCAGAGGACATGCAAATTTTTTAAGAAATTCACTAAAATATAATGTCCTCAACTGAGGACAAGAGTCTATTCCTGGGACTCAAGAGGCTATAGCTTCTAGCTGTCATCTGAACACACATAAAGTTACATGTTTCACAGTTAAATTGCTATTTGAAACATTTGAAATGCTATTTGAAACACGCTTCAAATAGCAACTTAAATTCATCAGTTTGGCTTTTTCAGGTTGAGATTTGGCAGTTGTTGCAAAGCTGGTTTATGTCATTTCTTCGTAAGTTTTTAGAGCACAGTCAAACACAAATTATATAGCAATGGTTCTGTGCTCAAGGTAATATCAGCGATGGTTCTGGTGCCGGAGAGCTCTTCAGGTGGTCTCGAAGCAGCATCTGATTTCATCTAGCACTTTCTTCTTTTATAGACAGCAGGTGGATCACAATGTCTTGTGACATCATACTGGAAATCCCCTAAGAAGCTGTTTATAAGAGGCCTTGCATCTTCTCATGCCTTTCCAGGAAATGAACAAAACAAAACACCCTTAGACATAATATATTAACTAAATACATTAAACGATGAGGTAGGGTAATTGTATTCTTATGCATATTACACAACAATACACAGAAAAGGAGGACAAGCGTCTACACACACAAAATTACCATCCATTATACAATAATGAGACAATTTCTTAATAAATCATATACAATATCATGTGGTGTCTTTCTTACTAAACCACTTTCTTAATAAAACAACTCCAATAACAATTGTATTTGGTTACAATACAAAGGTATTACATAAAAAGTAAAGGCATACTTGCAACAGGACACTTGCTTAATTTCCTGTACAACATGCAGCAGTTATATTTGCCTGTATGGTGCCTTTCCAGGAAATGAACAAAACAATACACCCTTAGACATAATATATTAACTAAATACATTAAACAATGAGGTAGGGTAATTGTATTCTTATGCATATCACAAAAACAAAGCACAGAAAAGGAGGACAAGCATGTACACAACACAAAATTACCATCCATTATACAATAATGAGACAATTTCTGGCACACATATATTTTATTAATTGTAATATTAGTTTTATATAACTAACCATTCAAAGAATGATAAATCCATTTAAATTTTTTACGTATATATATATATATATATATATATATATATATATATATATATATATATATATATATATATATATATATATTATATATATATATATATGAGAAGAGTTCAGATGCAAAACCCTCTAAAAGCCATCTGAAATTTTCTTCTGAAATTAGCATTTTTATCAAGCTCCTGTGTTTATGTTGTTATTTCACTTTAATGGCAATGAGAAGAAACTCTTCAATGACATTAAAGTGAATTTACTGAACATAAACACAGCAGCCGAATAAAAATGCTAATTTTAAAGGAAATTTTCAAATGGCTTTTAGAGGGTTTTGCATCTGAACTCTTCATATATACATATATATTTATATATATATATATATATATATATATATATATATATATATATATATATTCCCTGATTATAAAGTGGAGTGTATAAATGGTTATAGTAGAAACTTCTGGTGTAAATCTCAAAACAGTCAGTCCAGGGCTGCGTTTCCCAAAACCTAAGTACATTGTAAGATATATTGCCACCAATGGTCTCAATGGTTAACTCTCACAATGCTTTTCAGAAAAGCAAACCAGGTCACTCAATCAATTATTTAATACAACAAAAATAAATAAGAAATGATATTTAGTATAAAAGAACATTAATCGTATTTTTAGGACCAAGATTTATTTATTTTTTTTGCCAGTTGACATTAATTTCAAGACAATTAAGTACCCTAAATTCTCATTACTGTAATACACTAGATATTTTATACAGTATTCTGTGCTGATTTAAGAATAGAAAACAATAATACTAATATAACAAATACTTCCATGATGTATAAACTCATTACAATTTAAATACATCATCTTTTTCAGATCAATGTAATGAGAATGACAAAATGAATAAATGTCATAATTCAAAAAACAAAACAACAACACAATGGTCCAATTTATTATTTCTTTATTTTAGGGTGAACTTAAAGGGATAGTTCACCCAAAAATGAAAATTTACCCTCAAGGCATGCTAGGCGTGTCTGACATTCCTCTTTCTGTCCTGTCTGTGCTAGTCTGTATAATTGCAGTGAACAGTGCCCCTGTTTCTGAATCCGAAAAAAGTATCCATGCATGTAAAACTACTCCACACGGCTCCGGGGTGTTAATAAAGGCGTTCTGAAGTGAAACGATGTGTTAGTTTAAGAAAAATGTAGTCAATTATAAACTTTAATGTCCAGCTCCCGGTCTCTCAAGCAGACAAGGCGGTCGAGAGTATGACTTAAGGGTAATGAAAGGTGCAACGTAAGATCCAGAAGAAGACTGTAGTCTTGCGAGAGTATAAGCTCTGGGGAAAAGCGTGTAATCTTGCGAGAACCAACTTTTGTGTACAGCACAGGAAACCATGTGAACAATTAAATTGTATTTGTTTTGATTAAAATGTTGCGTTTATGTCAATACCCGGGATGTTTAAATAAGTTTGTGACGGGTGTTTTGTTTTGCTTTCTTATCTGTTCATCTGCGTTTGTCACTCTCTCCTCGGATCTTACGTTGTGCCTTTCCTTGCGCCTATGTCATATGCTCGACCTCCTTTTGTGAGTGACCGGAAGTGCTGTGCAAAAAAACGAATGTGATTTTCATGCGCATCTCATCAGTAAAGGCTTCTGTGATTAGTAGTAAATCTCTAGCACATGCTTTCAGATGGAGCGGCATTTACTACACAGAGCTGTAGTTCACTGACAAGCTACGCAAATCGTGTTCAAAATCGCAGGCGATTTATTGCCGATTTTGAACACGATTTTGTGTAGCCTGACATATTTGTGTAAATCTGTTTTCAGTGTGAGTAAATTTTCAGCACATTTTAATTTTTGAGTCAACTATTCCTTTAACACAAAAACAGTTTTGAAGACAGAAAGTCATTTAGAATGAGAGTGAGTAAATGATGATAGAATGCATTTGATTGATCTCACCATGCGCATGTGTGGGTCGTGTGTGTTTGCAGCAGTGTCCAGCAGGTGGCAGTACTCAACTTCCTCACACAGTCTCTGCAGGGTGTTCAAGGGCTCATTGAGTTGGACAGGCATGGCAACTTTCGACAGGTCTTTACCGATGTTACTACGCAGAATACTCCACAGATTCACGCTCTCGTTCATGCATGTACTCGACAAACGGTCTCGCCGCATCACTGCACAGTTGTTGCCGTTACCTGAAGACACAAAAACACACATAAACCATTAAATATGGATGTAAAGAAAGGTGACACTTCATTAAGGTGAACTTGGACAGTGCCTTACTTAAAGTGTCATACAGATTAGTTCAAATTAATAATTAATTGTAATCAAAAGCTGGGAATTGGGATGCTTTGTTAGCAGTTTTTAAATCCAGAGTAATGTTTTTGACTGAATGCAGCGCACAGAATGACAAAAACAAATAAATAAATAGACGTGATAAAATAACTCTGGATATGGTGAGGTGATGGGTTATTTAAACTTCCCTCTGTCTCGTTTACTCGGATGTACCATTGATTACGTTGCATGAGTGCCCACTTCTGGCGGAACCCTTGCAGTGGGCTGAACTGGAACGTCCTAAGCCATTGATCACTTAAGCCTGTGTTATACTTTCCGCATGAGCAATCTGGACACGTACACGGACAGCGCGGACGCAGACTACCGAAAGTGTACACTGATGGTCCGCTCCGCAACAAACATATGAACAAACATTTGCCCAGAATTATCTTTATATTGTTTTATCGATGGATTGTACAGGTTCGAATAGCAACGGCCTTCTTCAAACAGCCTGCGTATGGGAAATTGGTGCTTTTGAAGCCTATGGACAAGTACGCGCGGTCATAAAAAATAGGAGGCACACGATTTTTACGTCACGCATACCATAGTGGACACTAGCGGACTCGCTGCATCCAAAAACTTAGGCAGCTGACTTGCTGCCGTATGAGGCAATGACTTTGCAGGCAGCGTTTTTGCACAAAGGCATCTTATGAAACTGATTTCGGACAGACTTCTGAGGTAGCGTAACGGTTTGATCTACAACAAAATAGAACAAGTTTTGTTATAACTAAATGAATATTTAATTTCTATAATACTGATTTCTTGCTAGAACTAATGTCAAAAGTGAAAAAGTAAGTCAGAAATATACATTTACACACAATCTGACCACCAAACGCAACTTTCAGATGCCATCTTTTTTTTTTTTAGCTCAACCATAACGGAATGGACTGCACAGAATTGTGGGATATCAAAGGCAGCGAAGGATGCATCTATGCTGCCTTCAAAATTAGATCAGAAGAAGGTACCTCCGGAGACAGGAAGTAAAGCAGAATTTGGATTCAAATGTGCCTTAATGCCTTCCTGCCTTGGAATGCTGCCACCGAAGGAATTTAGAGTTTCCCGATGCAGCCACAGAATCAGCTATTCAGTTGGTTTATTGTTTACATTTTTCCCCTTATGAATTTGTTTGGTGCAGCATTCTATATGTACAGGTGCTGGTCATTTAATTAGAATATCATCAAAAAGTTGATTTATTTCACTAATTCCATTCAAAAAGTGTAACTTGTATATTAATTCATTACATACAGACTGATATATTTCAAATGTTTATTTCTTTTAATTTTGATGATTATAACTGACAACTAAGGAAAATCCCAAATTCAGTATCTCAGAAAATTAGAATATTATGAAAAGGTTCAATATTGAAGACACCTGCTGCCACACTCTAATCAGCTAATTAACTCAAACACCTGCAAAGGCCTTTAAATGGTCTCTCAGTCTAGTTCTGTAGGCTACACAATCATGGGGAAGACTGCTGAATTGACATTTGTCCAAAAGACGACCATTGACACCTTGCACTAGGAGGGCAAGACACAAAAGGTCATTGTAAAAGAGGCTGGCTGTTCACAGCACTCCAAGCACATTAATAGAGAGGAGAAGGGAAGGAAAAGATGTGGTAGAAAAGTGTACAAGTAATAGGGATAACCGCACCCTGGAGACCCTTGTGAAACAAAACCCATTCAAAAATGTGGGGGAGATTCACAAAGAGTGGACTGCAGCTGGAGTCAGTGCTTCAAGAACCACCATCAGTGATGGTTTGCGGTGCCATGTCATCCGCTGGTGTTGGTTCACTGTGTTTTCTGAGGTCCAAGGTCAACGCAGCCGTATACCAGGAAGTTTTAGAGCACTTCTTGCTTCCTGCTGCTGTCCAACTTTATGGAGATGCAGATTTCATTTTCCAACCGGACTTGGCACCTGCACACACTGCCAAAGCTACCAGTACCTGGTTTAAGGACCATGGTATCCCTGTTATTAACTGGCCAGCAAACTCGCCTGACCTTAACCCCATAGAAAATCTATGGGGTATTGTGAAGAGGAAGATGCGATATGCCAGACCCAACAATGCAGAAGAGCTGAAGGCCACTATAAGAGCAACCTGGGCTCTCATAACACCTGAGCAGTGCCCCACAGACTGATAGACTCCATGCCACGCCGCATTGCTGCAGTAATTCAGGCAAAAGGAGCCCCAACTAAGTATTGAGTGCTGTACATGCTCATACTTTTCATGTTCATACTTTTCAGTTGGCCAAGATTTCTAAAAATCATTTCTTTGTATTGGTCTTAAGTAATATTCTAATTTTCTGAGATACTGAATTTGGGATTTTCCTTGTCAGTTGTCAGTTATAATCATCAAAATGAAAAGAAATAAACATTTGAAATATATCAGTCTGTGTGTAATGAATAAATATAATATACAGTATCACTTTTTGAATGGAATTAGTGAAATAAATCAACTTTTATGATATTCTAATTATATGACCAGCACCTGTATATAGGTATGCTTGGGCTGTTATAAATGTAAATAAAAAAAAAAATCATTTATATATTATGGAGTTGTTTGGGGTGGGGATAAATTAAACACGATCTGCGATGACATCATAGTCGTGTTTCATTGTGGTCTATAGAGCGGCCTGAAGTTTGCATATGAAGCAGACTCGCTCCCTTGGTCAAAATAGAGGGGTCCAGGGTATGTCCATGTATACTTCCCTTGTACACTTGATGAAGTGGAACTCACTTCAAAATGGCGGCGGGGATTCCCCCGCGGGTAAGTGCTTAGGGAAGTTGGTGAGTGTGTGTCTGAAAGTGAACTGGAACACAGCCCAGCACATATGTCTTGCCCAAAAACCCACACTTGCGGTCTTGCGCGCGACAGGAAGTGCGCAACAAAATTTGATGTTTATCTGATTACCACCAGGGCATCCAAGATGTAGGTGACTTTGTTTCTTCAGCAGAACACAAACAATGATTTTTAACTCAAACCGCTGCAGTCTGTCAGTCATATAATGGATCAGAATCAGAAAGAGCTTTATTGAATGAGCTTTATTGGCAGGTATGTTTACACATACAAGGAATTTTTTTTTGTGACAGAAGCTTTCGTGACAGAAGCAGAAGACAGAATATTGCCAAGTATGTTTGAGCTTTGAGAGTCAAAACACATACACATATAAAACCAAATTAAACCCTGCGGCTCATGATGATACACTGATGTGTAAAGACACAAAACGATAGGTCTGTGCAAGAAACTGAACAATATTTATCGTTTCATGTCTTTACACATCAAAGTATCGTCACGAGCTGCAGGGTTTAATTTGGTTTTGTTTGTGTATGTCTTCAAGTCAAGTCAAGTCAAGTTGAGCTTTATTGTCATTCCTCTACATGTGTAGACATACAGTGGAATGAAATGTCGTGCCTCACAGGACCACAGTACTACATAAATACAGACATACAACAATGAAGTAAAACAGTATAAACCTATACACAACTAACCTACTGACAGATTTTGACTATAAGTATACTATATATAAATGTTTATCTATACATAAACTAAAAAATACAAGCTATACGAATGCTTCACACAAATACTGTACCCATACATAACTATCTTACCGACAGATTTTCACTATAAATATACTATATATAAAGATATATATATATATAAACAAAAAAAAAAATACAAACTATACGGATGCTTCACATAATACTGTACATGTGCAAAGAGAAACATCTTAAGTCAAGCAGCTGGCTGCGGAACAGTGCAAGATGATTTGTAGTGCATGAGCATGTAAACATATATATTACTGAGTCTTTTGTGGGATTATGTACACACAGCAGTGTGTGAACAGTGTCTAGTGCGCATAGAGGAGAGTGTGTTACTACAGGTGGTTTGTACAGGCCCACTTACCTGTGTGTTGCACACTTCGAATTGCAGAAAAAGAGAAAGTTTCAGACAGTTTTTTCTGTGATGTGGTAAGATTGGGGGTGTGTTAGGGGGTGTTTGGGGGGTGGAGGAGGTGAGACGGTCCATGTTTCAGGAGGTAGGGGGTTTGTGTGGGGTTTCAGAGGAGGGCGGGGTATTTTGAGTTCAGGGCTCTCACTGCCTGGGGGAAAAAGCTGTTGAGCAGTCTGGTGGAGCGGGCTCTGATGCTCCGGTACCGTCTTCCTGATGGTAGGAGCTGGAAGAGACTGTTAGAGGGATTGATGGGGTCCTTCACAACACTGTTGGCTTTGCTGGAGCATCGTGTGAGGAAAATGTCCAGGATGGAGGGGAGAGGGGCACCGATGATCTTTGCATCTGTGTTTACTGTCCGCTGGAGGGTCTTGCGGCCTGCTGCACTACAGTTCCCATACTAGACAGTGATGGAGCTGTTTAGCACGCTCTCAATGGCGCGAGGTGTTGAAGATATCTGTTAGGACATCTGTCAGCTGTGCAGCACAGTCTTTCAGTACACGGCCAGGTATGTTGTCAGGACCCGCAGCCTTGCGTGGGTTAATCCTAGATAGGGTCTTCCTTACGTCGGCTGGAGACAGACAGAGCACCTGGTCGTTGGGAGGTATGGACAGTTTTTGTGCAGGTGTGTCATTTTCTTTTTTGACTCTCAAAGCCGTGATTCCCATTCACATACCACACCTACATATTGGATACCCTGGGGGTAAGCAGATAAACATCAAATTTTCATTTTTGGGTGAACTATCTGTTAGATTATATCACACTCTCTGCCAGAATATTTTTGTGAGTTTGCTTGTCTGTGCTCTCTCTCTCTTACCCTCCCTTTCTCTCCCCTTGTGCTTTTCCCTCCTTCCTTCTGTGTTCTCTCTCTCTACTCTCGGTATTCTTACCTCTCTCTATCTCAAATGGCGCTTTTCCACTGTGTGGTATGACTCGGCTCGACACGGCTCAGTTCGGATCGGTTTGTGTTTCCACTGCAGTTCAGTACTGCTTTAGAGTGGGTGGGATTATTCACATGTCATTATAGTTGCGCCGCCTCTACTGCCGTGACTCCTGAAAAATTTTCATTCCGTGTCATCCCATCAAGCTCTCACTGGATCCGCTCCTCGGCTATCAACAAGAGGAACGTCTGTACTTCCTCAACAGGCTATCAACAAGAGACTTTTTGGTTGTTAAAAAAGGTGCACTGGTTCAAAACAGTTGTGTTCGATCCTTCACTGGCTGTGCTGATTTAAATCTAGCGGTTCTGTTGTGTTTGTGTCGCAAGTTCAGTGATGCAGGTAGTGACGATTCTCTCCGGCAAATCCGTGATCAGCAGAGTTTACACGTCACGTTTTGGTAACGGTACGGTTCACTTGGAACCTCAACCGAGGTAGTACTAAAAAAAGTACCAGGTACCAGGTACTGTACCCAGTGGAAAACCCACCAAAATCAACCATACCTAGCCGTACCGTGCCCCACCACACATGCGCACATAGGTGTATTACTTCTTAGGGTTCAAATGGTGAAAGATGGTGGGGGCTTGTCGGACCCAGGTTATTGAGTTCGGTCTGTCCTTTTGCTCAGAGTTGAGGTATCCTTTTCCCAAATGTGAAGTGAAAAAAGTGAAAGTCATGACATTTGCCAAGTATGGTAACCCATACTCGGAATTGGTGCTCTGCATTTAACCCATCCAAGTGCACCCACACAGCAGTGAGACGTGAACACACCTTGAACACACACTCGGAGCAGTGGGCAGCTATATATCCAGCACCCGGGGAGCAACTGGGGGTTCAGTGCCTTGCTCAAGGGCACTTCAGCCATGGGTATTGAGGGTGGAAGACAGCGCTGTTCATTCACTCCCTCCCACCTACAACTCCTGCCAGCACCGAGACTCAAACCTGTGATCTTCAGGTTACAAGTCCAAAACTCTAACCATTAGGCCACAGCTGCCCCTAAATGTGCTCCTAATATGGTCAGAACCTCCTGCCCATATTCCCATTTTATATACCATACAGATGTAATCTACATCTCATGGTCTCTAGAAGTAGCAGGAAGGAAAACCCTTTGTTTGCTAGACATTCTGTAGTGTACAATTCTTATTGGATAAACCACTACACCACCCCTTGCAATGCAACTATATAATGTATGGATGTAATAATAAACTTTGAAGATTTTTTTGAACAGACAATTGGCTTCATGTTCATAATTCTTTCCATGGGCCCATGCAACAACTGAGAATAGTCGGACGGCAATGAAAGATAAAGAGCTAATATTATTTTAACACTGTATCTGTAGGGGCACTGCACTTTGGCAGTTTTAAAGGGTCAGTTCACCCAAAATGAAAATTAGCCCATAAATTACTCACCCTCAAGGCATCCTATGACTTTCTTCTTTCAGAAGTAAGAAAAATGGATGCCTGGGGCTAAGCAGATAAACATCAAATCTTCATTTTTGGGTGAACTATACCTTTAACGCACACTAAATCCACATCTCGAATACCGATCCAGAGCGCTGTTCAAGGCTTAGTGTATCCCGTCATGCATCATGTTCTGGAAATAAATAGTGAGACTTTTTGCCGAGATCTCGCGAGTGGTCACGGAAACCTTTCAGATGTAAGTTAAATATTAATTTAATAATTAGATATTACATATGATATAATTTGGTAGAACAGTGTTTTTACGTTTTATTGGTGCAAAGTTAGTAGCCGAGTGTTGACTTTATCACTTAATTAGAAGCACCACAAATTAAAATTATGTCATGTTATAGGGACTACTGAACAGACATTTAGAAGTTGATTTTAAATTGCTAAGAATTTAAAATTAAAATAAAGCTATGTAAACACTTGCATTTTTACCACACTATAAGTGTGTCCCATCAGGTGAAAATGAAAAGTTTGACACACACTTGTGGTCTTCTTCCTCACTTGAACACTTGGGCCAAATACAGGAAATATGTCATAAAAGTTGTCAAATGGTCAAGTGCAAAGACTGCAAGTGTGGGTATTTGGACAAGGCAATACTTTAAAGTGTCACTGCAGTTCACTGTATAGTTGTTCTCAGATCACCGTCAGCCTTTTACGTGCTTTTGTTTACATTAACTTTAAATAACTAAACTTTATAAATTTCAGTTACATTTAGATAACTTTTAGTTAAAGAATCTAGGAGTAATAAAACCAGGACTTGGGGCCTTTCAAATATTGTTGTAGACAAAAGGGGCCCTCCATGGACTCAAAAAGGAACCAGCTCCCAAACCTGTTAACATGGCTGGTGAAAAATTTGCTTACGCTGTGCTTACTGTTACTAGTGTGCAACAGGTTTCACACAGACTTTTTTTTTTTTTTGCCAAAAGTGACAACAAATAGCCTACATGCACAAAGGTTAGCCCACACTAAATGTTACTTTTTTATTCAAAACATTTTAAGTTATTCAATACATTTCTAAGTAATTCGTTATATTCTATTTTTGTTTTAATGGCAGCAGCACTCGAACTGCGTGAACTACACAAGTTAGTGCATGTTAGAGAACATCTGACTGTCTGTACAAAGGAGTTCACAGGGTTACAAATTTAGAGAGAAATGTAGCTTTCCTGGGAACTGAGACATTGTTAGAAGAAGGGAAGCTGTGGTCAGGCTACTTTACTCACTATGCAAATCCTTTCCTCCTGAGACCCAGAAAAAAAAAAAAAGGTTTTGTAAACTTAGTATTTTTTGTCATTACATTGTTTAAAGCAAAAGAATATAAAAATAAAAATAAAAATTTTGAAAAATTATATTTTATTAATATGTTATGCTATGCCTTCAGTAGAGGACACCATGACTCAAGTTTTCTTTAAAAAAAAATGAAAAGACATGAATGAGCATGAACACGCATGAACAACAATACATCATCAATACATTTTTAGGTTTCAGGATTTTTTTTATACTAAACTTTGTGTAAAGATGATTCTCAACTGTTATGAAAGATATAACAGAATGATTTGATATACCATTTTGCTATATGCAACATATGTGTAAAATGTCCATAAATTGGAATCCCCATTAAATACAATGTATCTATACAATGTATCTAATTTGCACATTATTGTGTTCTTAGGGCAACATATAATGAAAAAAGAAGTGTAATAATGGGAGTAATAATTGGCAAGATATTCATAATATCTAATATTTCATAGGAATATTAAAATAATTAGTCGGGAATGTATTGGTGTTTTGATATGGCTGCCCACTGCTCCGGGTGTGTGTTCACAGTGTGCGTGTTCACTAATATGTGTGTGCACTTGGATGGATTACATGCAGAACACAAATTCCGAATATGGGTCAACATACTCGGCCACACGTCACGTCACTTCACTTTCACTCTTGTTTTATAATTTCTTTCCCTATTCGTTTTGTCTCCCAAAATGGGCAATAAACATGCTTTTAGTCCTGGTGTCCTCTACAGTGGACATATGAAATCGATGTCCTGTTTCATAACAGAATGTCATATTTTGATTTAAACCCCATAACATTTTCCTGTGATGTTGATTTATGATAAAAAGTTTACAGATTAGTCAGATTTAAATGAAAATTACAAAATATTATCATATTTCCATTTCCATTAGTGTCAAATTTGATCACTAAACTAATATCAGCCATTTTTAAAGACCAAGGAAAGGCAGTGGTCATGGTGAAACTTATAAACATTTGGTATCTCTAAAAAGCCCTGAATGTGCTCTGTACAGGACATCCAGACTTAAAACTTGCAGAGGACATGCAAATTTTCAAAGAAATTCACTAAAATATAATGTCATCAACTGAGGACAAGAGTCTATTCCTGGGTCTCAAGAGGCTATAGCTTCTAGCTGTCATCTGAACACACATGTACTCTTCACTTCTGTACAGATAAACATGTAAAGTTACATGTTTCACAGTTAAATTTTTATTTGAAACATTTGAATTGATATTTGAAACACGCTTCAAATAGCAACTTAAATTCATCAGTTTGGCTTTTTCAGGTTGAGATTTGGCAGTCGTTGCAAAGCTGGTTTATGTCATTACTTTGTAAGTTTTTAGAGCACAGTCAAACACAAATTATATAGCAATGGTTCTTTGCTCAAGGCAATATCAGCAATGGTTCTGGTGCCGGAGAACTCTTCAGGTGGTCTCGAAGCAGCACCTGATTTCATCTAGCACTTTCTTCTTTTATAGACAGCAGGTGGATCCCAATGTCTTGTGACATCATACTGGAAATCCCCTAAGAAGCTGTTTATAAGAGGCCTTGCATCTTCTAATTTTTCTTCTTCGGGATTCTGTGCACTGCTGTCTTCTACGCTTCTTCTGAAACACACCAGCTGAGTTAATGACCACCTACTTTTTTCTTCAAAGCTCTCCCTAATACACGTGTCATCTCTAGCTGTGCTCTTGCTTATAAATGTTATAAACATTTACTAATAAATGCTTAAAATAACAAGTCTGGTGTTTTACTTAATAAACCACTTTCTCAATAAAACAAATACAATAACGTGTGGTGTCTTTCTTAATAAACCACTTTCTCAATAAAACAAATCTAAAACAAAAGCAATAACATGTGGTGTCTTTCTTAATAAACCACTTTTTTAATAAATCAAATACAATATCATGTGGAGTCTTTCTTAATAAACCACTTTCTTAATAAAACAACTCCAATAACAATTGTATTTGGTTACAATACAAAGGTATTACATAAAAAGTAAAGGCATACTTGCAATAGGACACTTGCTTAATTTCACAAAATTACCATCAATTACACAATCATTAGACAATTTCTGACACACATATATTTTTATTTATTGTTATATTAGTTTTATATAATTAACCATTTAAAGAATGATAAATCCATTTAAATATGCATAAATCAATTTTTTTTTATGTATATATTTTTTTATTTCTATATTCCCTGATTATAAAGTGGAGTGTAAGTGGAGTCAGCAATTCATTAATTATGCATTTTGCAAATGCTTATAGTAGAAACTTCTGGTGTAAATCTCAAAACAGTCAGTCCAGGGCTGCATTTCCCAAAACATAAGTACATCGTAAGATCTATTGCCACCAATGGTCTCTATGGTTAACTCTCACAATGCTTTTCAATAACGCAAACCAGGTCACTCAAAATCAAATACTTAATACAACAACAACAAAAAAAAAAATTTTGTATAAAAGAACATTAATCCTATTTTTAGGACCAAGATTTTTTTTTATTTGCCAGTCAACATTAAATTCAAGACAATTAAGTACCCTAAATTCTCATTACTGTAATACGCTTGATATTTTATACAGTATTCTGTGCTGATTTAAGAATAGAAAACAATAATACTAATATAACAAATACTTCCATGATGTATAAACTCATTACAATTTAAATACATCATCTTTTTCAGATTACAGTAATGAGAATGACCATAAAAATAAATGTCATAATCCAACAAAAATCAAAAACACAATGGTCCAAAATATAGGCTTAATTAAAATAATTTATTATTTCTTTATTTTAGGGTGAACTTAAAGGGATAGTTCACCCAAAAACGAAAATTAGTCCAAGATTTACCCTCAAGGCATCCTAGGCGTGTCTGACATTCCTCTTTCTGTCCTGTCTGTGCAAGTCTGTATAACTGCAGTGAACAGTGCCCCTGTTTCTGAATCAGAAAAAAAGTATCCATCCATGTAAAACTACTCCACACGGCTCCGGGGTGTTAATAAAGGCGTTCTGAAGCGAAACGATGTGTTAGTTTAAGAAAAATTTTAATTCTTAAAACTTTATCAACTGTAATGTCCAGCTCCCAGTCTCTAAAGCAGACACGTTCTCGACAAGGCGGTCAAGCATGTGACGTAAGCGTAATGAAAGGTGCAACGTAAGATCCAGAAAAAGACTGTAGTCTCACGAAAGTAAGCTCTGGGGAGAAGCGTGTAATCTCACGAGAACCAACTTTTGTGTACAGCACAGGGAAACCGTGTGAACAAGAAAATTGTATCTGTTTTGATTAAAATGGTGCGTTTATGTCAATACCTGGGATGTTTAAATAAGTTTGTGACAGGTGTTTTGTTTTGCTTTCTTATCTGTTCATCTGCGTTTGTCACTTTCTCCCCGGATCTTACGTTGTGCCTTTCCTTGCGCCTATGTCATATGCTCGACCTCCTTTTGTGAACGTGCCTGCTTAAGCGACCTGAAGCTGTTAGGGCTGTGCAAAAATTGAATATGATTTTCATGCGCATCTCGTCAGTAAAACCGCTCCTGTGATTAGTAGTAAATCTCCAACACGTGCTTTCAGATGGAGAGGCATTTACTACACAGAGTCATAGTTCACTGACAGGCGATTTTGAACGTGATTTGTGAACTATAGCTCTGTGTAAAATCGCATTCGATTTTTTGCACAGGTCTGCTGGACATTACAATATATAAAGTTTTAAGAAACTATATTTTTCTTAAACTAAAGCAATGTTTCACTTCAGAAGGCTTTTATTAACACCCCATAGCCGTGTGTAGTAGTTTTAGATGGATAGATTTTTTTTCAGATTCATAAACAGGGGCACCTTTCACTGCAATTATACAGATTGGAACAGACAGGACAATGTCTAATATAACTCCGAATGTGTTCGTCAGAAAGACGAATGTCAGACACGCCTAGCATGCCTTGAGGGTGAGTAAATCTTGGACTAATTTTAATTTTTGGGTAAACTATCCCTTTAAGTGTATGTTCTTTAAGATTTTAAATCATTATTACTGTTGTGTAATTTATCTGAATTGATTGAATTTGAGGATTTCTTTAATTGACTTGATTAAGTAATAGGATTTTTCAGTTTGCATATTGAATATAAATACACTAATAACATCCAGACACTTACAAAAGTCATTGGTCAGTGCATTTACATCTAAATATCAGCTAGGCAGTTTGACAAGAAAGGCATAAATGTGTTTCTAGAGGCACTTTCTATCTTGTGCTGTAAATGTGTGTGTTTAACAAAGATAAATACCACTACAAAAACATCAACATAGGCATGGTACATTAAATCCCACAGTGCTCAGCAGGATTGCATATGAATAACGGAGAAAGCAGAAATGGAAAAGTCAAATGACACAAATCCACTGACGGTCACCAGAGCACAGGGATTTCTAGTTTGCTGAATCCAGGGTCCTTCCTGAGGTCCCAGTAAGTGCCATTGCTCACCCAAGAGTCGTCTTCAGCACGTCTGATTGAATTAAAGAAACAGAATTAGTCAGAAAAATCATGACGCACCCACCACAACATACACCTTTTTGTTCATAAAAGTCACTTAGCCTACTTGAAGAATCGGGGCGAGTGTGTCATGTTGTTTTCTTGCAGGACTCTCCTCCTCTCTCTTTGGAGTACTTCAATTCTTTCTTTCTGTTCTTCTGCTCCAGCAATATCACCCTCTTCAAGTAATCTAACAAAAAGCAGACCAATAAGTAGCCAGCAGCATTAGTAATGGGAAAAGTTCACTTTGGGACAACATAAATCAGGGATGGGCAACTGGCGGCCCGTGGGCTTTTTAGTACGGCCCGCTGGATTATATTAGTCTCGGATGATCAATTTTAAAAAAATTTGAAAAATAAGTCACGTAAAGATTGCTTTCAGTTTATGATGTTAATACTGTCTCCAAACAGTAGAGGTCGCTAGTTTTCAACCACTGACCTAATTACAGCGCAGTAGAACGTGCACTCTAACATAAACATTTACTAACATTGGCAAATAAAAAAATGAAAAACTGACCATGAAACCAGTATTTTCCAGTCAAGATGGTAAACAGATTATCTTTTTACCAAGTTCAAGGGGATACCCATATGTTTGAATTGTTTTTGCCAAATGCATGACAGACATGTTTGCACTGAACATAAATGTTTGCACTTAACTGTGGGTTCTTAGGGGGTTCCTGTTCTTGTTTCCACTGGTCCTCAGTTTAATTGTTGAGATTTTAGTTTATGTTTTTTCTTTGGTGGTTCTTAAGTGTTAATTATAGTTTTTATTATATGTGGTATTGGATGTGGGAAGGGTTGGTATGTAGTTTATATTGTTGATGAAATTTCAAAAGGCTATTATTTCACTGAATAAATATGAGCGCTGCATATTTCAAAGTCAGACATTGTGCTGCTTTATGTACTGCGGTTACCGGGGAAACAGTTAAATTTCTGCCGTTCCGATAGTGAAACCTGCCGGAAGAGAACGAATTTGCTTTTTCAGTAAGCATGTCTGCTATTTTTGCTACAATGCACTATAAATATCTAAACAATTAAGACATTAAGATATATGTAATTTAACATAATAATTGATTGATAATTATTTAATTTAATGAAAATAATTGTTTAATATAATAGTTGAGACTTTTGACTCATTCCTTTACTTAAAAATTGTTTAAAGACTGAAATGTGAAGTTTATGTCTTAAAAAGGTCTTTAAGGGTCTTATTAAATTTACACGGTTATAATATGGTACCAGTTGGAGTACTTTTTTTTATTCTTTTTGAATAAACCCTTTTTAACTGTCCGCTCAGGTTGTTTTGACAATGTTCTGTAGGCCACTAATATAAAGTAAGACCGCTGTACATTTGTTTGTTGCAAATTTACAGACAATGCAATTAAGATATTTACATTGGCTTGTTGGGGTAATACTGCTGGCAACTGACAACAAAGTTTCCCTAAAAACAAATTACATTAATTATAATTTGATTTCCTTCAATAAAAAGGAAATTGAGTAAGACGATGTAAAAGGTGTGTAGACGTGTATTAGAAGTCTGGCCCCTTGGTATAAATGAGAAGAAATTCTGGCCCTTGTCATTATCAAAGTTGCCCATCCCTGACATAAATGCAGCGTTCATTTTTTTTTAAAATGTCTCTTATTATGTCTATACCTTTGGTCTGGCCTAAAACGGGTGTCTGTCAGGGGCAAGAGTGGCTTTAAACCCTCTTCCAATTCATTTAACTCAATTGCAAACTGGGTGAATCCATAGTACTGCTCATGGTCCTCGGGCATGGGATCTATATGCACACATACAGAGACAAAAACGGTGCTGTTTTAGCACCCTCTTGAGGTCATTATCCACAAATTCATCTCAGATACAACATAATGAATGTAAGTTAGAAGTTTGAACCATTTAAATACAGATAAATACAGACTCTTCTGGACTGGTCTGAAACTCACTTGCTCTCCAGATGCAGGTTGCTGAAGGCGGTTTGCCCAGATACAAGGCCTCGTTCCATTTGCCAAACAGAGAGTGAATAACACGCCCATTTGAATCAGTGACCATGCCCTCTACCTCATTAGCATTCAGAGCTCCAGATCTTGACTGAATATAAGACAAATATAGCATAAAACAAATTATTAAAAAAAAAAAAAATAATTATATTAATAATAATAAAATGAAAATTTGGTCAGGGTTATTCCACAAGAGGAAGATGTGAGCAAGACAAACACAGATACACACATAAATGAAATTAAAAGCCTGTTTTGCATGTCTTGATGGTCCCACCTTAAGGAACGTGACTTTACAATGACTGACGTCTCCCGTAGTGGTAGAGTGTTTGATAGACATTTCCCCATAGTGTTCGATCCAGCGCTGACCGCTCAGAATGTTATGAATGCATGAAGTGACTTTGCTCCACTCATAACGATCCCCAAAACTGAGAATGAGTGAATGAGTAAAAGAGAGACAGAGAGATACTGAGAGGTGGTGGAGAAGGTGGGATGGAATAATGGAAGTGATTGGGAATCAGAACAATTCAGGATAAAATGAAATCACCCTGGCAGCTCTAAGTGAGTGACTCCCATTGGAACGATCTCCATGGATTTTCCCCAAAACTTATTCTTCCACCGGACATCTAATGGACATACAGAGAATGGACATTAAAATCATGCTAAATGCTAAAAGTCATGACACTAGCCAAGTGTACTTCACTTACCTTGCCAAAATGTGTAGTTTTTGGACTCGCAGTGACAAGCAGAAACAGGTGGATGGTGACTGACCTGAGGTACACAATGTAACGGTTCATGTGAGCGTGTTCACTTTGTGTTTTGGAAGAAATAAAAGAAATGTGCACTCCTACCTGTTCAGCAATGAAGCGAAAGCCCTTATCTTGCCGGAGACACTCGTATGTCTCTCCTAATATAGGATTAAATGGTTTTCCTCCTGCTCTAGTGAATGAGCATGCATATGCAGATACAGCAAATGCTGCTATATACACCTACAGACAAACCACACAATAGAATATAATATATGGTTAAAAGAATAGTTCACTCAGAAATGAAATAAAAATTTGCTGAAAATGTTCTCACTCTGAGGCCATCCAATATGTAGATGAGATTGTTTCTTCCTCAAATTTGGAGACATTTAACATTTATTCACTGTCTCACCAGTGGATCCTAATGGGTTCAGTCAGAATCAGAGTCCAAACAGCTGATAAAAACATCACATTACTCTACAAGTAATCCTCACCATCAGTTACAGTCTTGTAAAGTGAAAAACTGCATGTCCATCATTAAGGTGTATTAACTTTCAACCGTTGCTTCTATCCTACAAAAAAAAGTCCATAATCCATAATGTTTCCACAATGTGAAAAAGTCCATCCACTTTTGCCCCCTTAACAATATGTTAACTGATGGGACTGGAGTCATGTGGATTACTATCAGTTGTTTGGACTTTCATTCTGATGGCACCCATTCGCTGCAGAGGATCGATTGGTGAGCAAGTGATGTAATGCTACTTTTCTCCAAATTTGTTCTGATGAAGAAAAACTAATCTACATCTTGGATGGCCTGAGGGTAAGTAAATTTTCAGCACATTTTAATTTTTGAGTCAACTATTCCTTTAACATAAAAACCGTTTTGAAGACAGAAAGTCATTTAGAATGAGAGTGAGTAAATGATGATAGAATGCATTTGATTGATCTCACCATGCGCATGTGTGGGTCGTGTGTGTTTGCAGCAGTGTCCAGCAGGTGGCAGTACTCAACTTCCTCACACAGTCTCTGCAGGGTGTTGGGCTCATTGAGTTGGACAGGCATGGCAACTTTCGACAGGTCTTTACCGATGTTACTACGCAAAATACTCCACAGATTCACGCTCTCGTTCATGCGTGTACTCGGCAAACGGTCTCGTCGCATCACCGCACAGTTGCTGCCGTTACCTGAAGACACAAAAACACACATAAACCATTAAATATGGATGTAAAGAAAGTTGATGCTTCATTAAGGTGTACTTGGACAGTGCCTTACTTAAAATCTCCTTGGCAACGCCGTTCTCATTCCTGCAAAACTCTACTGATGTGCTGTCACTCACATCACTGACATACGAATCATCATCGGACGCCTGGTCACAAAATATACAAAATATAATTATCAGTAAGAAATTCATGTGTTTTACATTCTTCTTAATGAAAAATATTTTTTATTTCAATTGTAAATCACAAAATCTGCGTTTTGACCACTTGACCTCTCTGACCTCATTCTCAGACGAGCTGCCAGACAGCAGATACTCTTTAGCGTCAAAAAACTCTGACAGGGATTCTGGGATTGACCCTCGACTCTCACTGGACACCTGCTGCCGGAGAGGGCGTGATCCAACGAGGACTTCCTGATCGGTTGAGAAAATTTGTGTCATAATTGGCTTTGTTGATTTTGGCCAATAACAACTGAGCATATAAACAAATTTGTTGCCTGTACCTTCTCACTGATACAATCCAATGTGTTCCTGACTCGGTCTCTTTCTGTGCAAAGTGAAGTGTACGCTGACCGAAGAGTGGAATGAACTAGTAGAAGAAAGAAAAATAGAAAAGCGAGGAAGAGGAAAGAGTATGTGTCATTTCATAATACTGTTCTCAAAAATTCAGTAGCCAATAACAGTACAAGTAAAATTTCATGATTATCGATACCAGTTTCGATACTACAGCAAAACTAATGTTACTGAACATTATCCTTTATTTGAAAACATACTTTTTAATATAAATATTCCTGAAACAGTACAGCATGCATGTGTGTATTCATACTCACCAGTGCCAGCGAGCCGACAGAACTCCTCCTGCATTCGAGAGGCGTCTGTTGGTGAGTCTGGACTATCCAGGCATGAGTCTGGTGAAACAGGCTCTGAATATATCAAGTTCGGGTGAGATACATGCAGACGGGAAGATGAAGCATCAGGGTTTTGCTAGAAAACAACAGATCAGGGTTACAGTGAATGAGAGAGTGTGTGTGATGCAGTGTCTGGGTGTGTACAGTGCAGTTAGAAACAGAGCTATTTTACCTGCTGTGTGTTTTTATTTTCCTTGCTATAATTCTTTGATCTCCATTTTTTGTGTCCTCGTTTCTCTTTTTTGGAGCCTTCAGTCTGGGGTCACACACACAAACTTACATACATTTTTGTTTAAATAATGAGCCATAGATAAAAAAAAAAAAAAAAAATCTTACCAAACCCTGACAGTGTACACTTTTGCATTTTATTATAAGAAGAAAATGCTATTTATGTATGAATAGTTTAGGATTTATCTTGATGTTCCCTAATTAATGTTTAATCAGATTTAAACGGATACTCCACCCCAAAATGAAAAGACTGCCAAGTAAATAGCACTGTCAAGGTCCATAAAAGGTACGAAAGTCGTCGTCAGTCTTCTGTGTCATCCGCGCCACAAGGATGCACGGTTTTATTTCAAATCAAAGCTAAATACATGTAGAAACAGCGCATCCTTGTGGCGCGGATGACACAGAAGAGCATACGGTGATATGGAGAGACACAGAGGAGACCGTTGACAAAGGAATTATTGAATAAAGTCATTATTTTTGTTTTCTTCACTTACAAAAAGTGTTCCCGTTGCTTCATATAACCCAGATTGCATGTCTGATGGCAGATGGAGTATTCTGATGACGACTTTCATACCATTTATAGACCTTGACACTGTTATTTACTTGGCAGTCTATGAGACAGTCTCAAGCCTCCAGGTTTTCATTCAAAATATCTCAAATTGTGTTCCGAAGACGAAAAGTGCTTTTACAGGTTTGGAACGAAATGGGGTTAAGTGATTAATGACAAAATTTTCATTTTGGCGTGGCGTATCCCTTTAATAAACCTACCCACACAGACCAAACATAAACACATATTTAATCCATAGATACAACGAAACACATGCAAACAGACCTACCTGCAGTAAGTTAATGGCAGGTGCTGAGAACGTTCTGTGAAGAACTTCCATATTTTTCAGCAGCAAATTTAATTCCAGCAGCGCTGACTCACACTCTGACAGATCTAAAAAGTTTACAGTGTTTAATTTTTCCTAGAGATGATCAGGAAAACAACATCTCTAAAATGTTCTCTATGTATTAGTTGCACAGTACTTTTGCTATGAATATTGCAAAATGATGTGTCAGTGCAGGTTTTTCCATCTACCTTTGCAGCACTTCTCTATGTCTTGAGAGTTTTGGCACCAGCTGTTCTTCAACAGGGCTAAAGGCAGCTTGGAGAGAAATGAACGCTGGTAATAAAGAGAGAGAATACAAAATGTGTTATCTGCACATATTGCTGTGTGACTTTCGGTATCACTTGGAAATAACAGGAAAGAGTTACAGTACCATTAATGTTTGTGGTCAGTAAGATATTTCAGTGTTTTTGAAACATATCTCTTATGCTCCCTAAGGCTGCATTTATTTGATCATAAATACAGTAAAAACAGTAATATTGTGAAATACTGTTGCAATTTAAAATAACTGTTTTCTATTTTAATATATTTTAAAAGGTAATTTATTCCTGTGATGGAATCACAAAAGAACACAATTTATTTAAAAACATATATACATATTTGTAACAATGTTAGTCTTTATTATGACTTAAAAAAAAAGTCTTACTGACTGAATATTGTTGTTATTAAGGGTGCATAATATGCAACCCAGTAATTGCACAGAAATATGCACATCAGTAATTATTAATTTTATTTTAATTAGTGTTCAGTCTAGCGATATCATATTGTGAGCAAATGTGTATTACTTTAAATTCAAACTCTTTTTTTTATGCCAAGTACCATAAACAAGCAAATTTTCATATTGTACATCCAGATGTTTTGATTCAACAAATCATGTTAAATTCCAGATGGAAACTGTATTGATGTTTTTAAAGGCAAAACAGTATAAAACACAATATCAACCATGACATATTTTAATAACTTAAGTAGTAAACTGTCAGTTTCAGGCAAAATTTCAGCGTCTCTCATTATTATTGTAAATTTCCTTACAGCTTGACATGTTTTTATCCCGTTTAATGGGATGTTAGGTATAAAGGCTGACTTTAGGACGACTGTATAAGGAGGGTAAATACTCGTCTGTTGGCGGTGGGGTCAGATTGCAGCAGCAGCTCGGGAGGCTCCATGGTGATCTCGTTCTGACGGAACGTTCGATGATGACGTAGTTGAGTCACCCACTGCTCAAACAGATCCCGAGTCTTTGCCTATGAATGTCACAATAAATATAGCTAATGTGCATTCTCAAAATGAGACCATGTGTTGGTGAGCGTGTGTTTGAGTGTATGCCAATACCTTGAGGTGATAGATACTATCCTCTGTGTCCAGGTCGATGCACATTGACTTCTTCTTCATGGCCATGACAGAGAGACCAACATCAATGCGACCTCGTAACCTCCCTTTCTTCAGCTGAGGAATCAATCACACAGTAAGGGACAAAAAAGCATCACTGACAGGATTTAAGCAAGTTTACTCCACATAGGCCTTGAAGAACGTTGTGTGTAGCATGTGGGTGAGACTATGTTTTCACACTCACATCAGTCCCAGTCTTGGCATATGTAAGGATGCCCCTTTCAAGCAGGAAATATCTCTGTTAAACACAGACAGACAAGGAGAAAAACATTTTAAGCACCCTCAGGTGAAATATGTCTTCAAATGACAATATTATGTGATCACCTTATGCCAGCCTTTCATTGGCCACTTCCTCTTTTTCAACAGCAAACCTTCCAGCTTCTCAGGCTTCTGAATATTTTCTGTCAAACCTTGCAAGTCCTCAACCAACTCCCAGCTGTCCTAAAGAATAAGGAGAAAAAAGAGGTGTAACTTTTAAAAAATCTGTGGAAGAAAGAACATTGAATTTTTCCTAAGAGAGTTAAAAACTGCTGATGTAGATGTTGATTTAAAGCATTCAGAGCATTTACAGCACTACCAACTGCATCAAAAAGATTCTCATATCCACTGCTATGGCAAAAAAAAAAAATATTTGCATACTAGATTTTTTAGCAAACATCAGTCAAGTCTGTATATAGTAAATATCTGAAGTTTGTCTTACCTGTCTGTTGTCTTCCGATGAGGAGTTACTCTCTTTTCGTTGTGTAAATGGTGTTATGGTTGGTGTGGCGGGTGATGTTTTGGGAGACAGCGGTGCAATTTGGTCTTCTGTACTCATCTTGCAATTAACTTACTGTGGAGACAAAAACAGGCAACACGCAATACAAAATTACAGTACCTGAATTACATAATATGGCCAGTAGAGGACAACAGAGACACAGGCAAGAACAAATGTGAGCGAGGCTAAGAAAGTCAGGTAATGACAAGTAGAAACTAAAGTTATATCTAAGCAAGTAAAATCTGCTTTATCCTCTTTAAAAAAAAAAAAAAAAAAAATTATTTATATATATATAGGAAATCAAATAAATTACACCAACGCATAAGACCAGTATACAACGTTCATATTCCCAATTATTTTATTTTAACTTATCCAAATAATATTTTAGTAATTTATTATGAGATGTAAAATGTAAAAAACTATTATTTAAATGTCACACACTCTCCCACGTTTGCATTTGTTTCTCTATTTGAACATAACATTTTAATTTTAATCACATTAAAGGGTCTTAAACTTGCACAAATATGTGTGTGTTGCATATGATACAAAACTAGTACATTGCTCATCTACATTAGCAGTATGTCGTGATTATTCATGTGTGACCTTTTTGCAATGAGTTGAAAATCATTCTGAAACCAGAGTTTGTTTGCATGGTGCAAACAAATATGTGCTGCAAGGTTTCTCCCACAAAAAAAAGAAACAAGCTTTCAATCAATAACCAAAACTTTTAAAATCTTGCATGCAACGTTTTATGGAAGAGTTTCTAGATTTATAGATGTCAGGTGATTCATTCGTCCACTTTGAGCACATTTAACAGATCAGATACTTGTGCGTCAGTGTGACAGCATAACAGTCTCAAAAGTTATTAAAAATGTAAAAGCTTATTCACATATAGTTTTGATGCACATACAGTTTTGATGCATGTACACATGTATTTTTTATGTACAGTATAAATGACAATGGCATAAAAGCATGGCATAAAGCATCTGAGAGAGGTTTTGATACAGATCCCTCCAGTAATGAACCGGACTGAACCACATATTTTGGAGGGTTTCATGACACTTTCATTTGACATCACAAACCCAAACTGTAGAACTTACAAAGTCTAAATGTGAAAATATGACCTGCCATTTGAGAGACATTTGCAATTTTTACAAACAGGTCTGTTCCATGCAAACAAAATATCCAACTCAAACACAACCAGCAAACTACTTCAGAGTGACCACAAACCTCTAAAAATGACTTTACCACCCACACCTACACCCATACATACACTGAAAAATCTTTAGGATAAAGCAATAAAGAGGGAGTATGCGGACAGAGAGAGAGAGAGAGAGAGAGAGAGAGAGAGAGAGAGAGAGAGAGAGAGAGAGAGAGAATGACACCAAAGACTACTAATGGTCAGGTCATTCTTATGATGAGTCACCAGGGCAAATTTGTGGTGAATAGACAGACCGCACACACAAAAGCTCCTCTTGTATATGTGAGCCACTCTAGCCTTAGGATAAACATATTGTTATTCCACACATACACTCACAGTAAGTTTCTGAGTATTCAAGGGCATTCACTTGCTCGCTTCTTTTTAAATTTATGTGTGTTTGAGAATTTGTATGTAAATACCGTTAACTCCAGCTCAACGTTACTGAACTCAAAGCCTGCTTTTTGTTTAGTTTGCAGAGCCAGACTTGTTTAAAGCTGTACTGAGGTATGTAGACGAATATGCGTACATGTCTGAATACATGTTGGTGTTTAGGGAAAAATGAATTCCTGTGGTTTTGCATCTCCACGACATTTGTACACACTACAAACATTTCAGCCGGATTTGCACTGCATGCAAGGTTGTAAATATATACTTTAGGTTATTTACATTTCTTCTAATCAGTGGAAATGTGTTGCTAAATCTTTTATAATAAACTCATAAAATCAAGACTTTAGAAAGGAGACTCTCAAGACTTTAGAAAGGAGACTCTCCCAAAATAAGTGAAGTTTCCTTGTGCAATTATAAGCTCCCACGGTCTCTTTTCAAGGATCAAGGATCTCTTTTCTCTTTTTTTCGAATAAAGAAAGGCAGTGTTTTCCTTTAACCCTTTTCTTTCCTATTATAATGTTGAGAACAGATTCAAAAGACAGTCACAGAACACAAATACTACAGCGATAATAGAGTTAGCCATGATGCAAAGCGGGGTAAAATTACTGTAATGTACAGCCTTGAAAAAAAAAAAAAAAAAAAAAAAAAACCTCACTGTCTTCACTGACACATGATCCTTCAAAAATTATTTTAATGCTTTTGTATATGGGATTTTGTATAGGTGTTCTTATATGGCTTTTAAGTCATGGGTTTTTTTGTCTTTAATTCAGTTTTTCTCTTAATCTCCTAAAAGTCTAAAATGCTTCAACTTTCTGACATGTATATTTACCTTTCTCTCTCTAAAATTTCTGAGCCAGAACAATCCATTTAATAATGCTTGTCAGTCCCTGATCCCTGTGTTAGAGTGGTAAACAATGCATGTGTGACATTGAAAACAGGTTGACTTGTCTGATGAGGGTGAGAAACCTATGATGTAAACATTGGAGAAGCCAACACAATATGGTCAGAGTTAGTTGTAGGGCCAAACAATGCAAAACCATCAACGGAAACTGACATTTTCCATACTGACTTGTGTAAAGCAATGTGGTTGTAAGTACTAATGTACACACACACACACACACACACACAAACAAATATGCACAAAATATGAGGACTGGCAAATATGCACAAAGGATTGGCCCTTTACAATGCATGTCAACTCTACATAACTAATTATTATGTCATTACAGTAAATGGGCTGTAGGTTGAGGGCTGTACAGTAGGACCAATGGCAAGGAAGCATATTGAAGATACAGTTATGACAAATACAAACTCATATGATAGATTAAAAGGTATAGACTAAAGGTTGTTCGAGTTGAATAAAGAACAGCTTATTGTGGATGAAGGTCAGATGAAATGTGCAGATGACAAAGTCAGTGACTTCATGAGGGAAAACCCACAATGTAAAAAAAACCTGTGACATTTAAGGTAAAATACCGGCAGCTGTGGTTTTGCCAGAACTTCACCCAAAAAAATATGGTAGCCACATTTTGGGTTTTACAGACTTAAAACTTACATTCACAGTAAAAAAAAACATATTTCATTATCTGATATAACGTTAAAGGTGGGGTAAGCGATTTTTTAAAAACGCTTTAGAAAACTGATTCGGGCCGACTAGCAAAACAATCAGCAGGAAGAGGCATGTCAACTCATGAAGTGGAGGAAAGAGCGTTCAATGCTTGTTCAGTGCACAGGATGGACATTAGCTGACTCCAAGCCAAGGGACAGAAAGATAGAAATGGCGGAAAAAAAATAAATAAAATAAAATAAAAGAGGAAACCGTCTGCGGAACAAAAGAAGGCTTAAGGTAATAAGGCAAGAAGTAGGACCTATGTAAATATCTGATCAGCTCTCAAGCGCTGGAGAGAACTCAAGGAGCGGAAGGTTCTTCTCAATAGGTGAGTAACACCGTGTTTGCGCCACAACAGCTAAAGTCTGTCTAGTACACTGGATGCGACAAAGCGACTGTAGAAAATCATTTGAAATTTGTGTCAATACGTCATAAATAGAACGCAGCAACAGCAGTTTTTTGTCGGGGATTTGTCGTGTCGTGCCGCGCCGCATCCAGTGTAGACCATAGATATACAGGTCCTTCTAAAAAAATTAGCATATTGTGAAAAAGTTCATTATTTTCCATAATGTAATGATAAAAATTAAACTTTCATAAATTTTAGATTCATTGCGCACCAACTGAAATATTTCAGGTCTTTTATTGTTTTAATACTGATGATTTTGGCATACAGCTCATGAAAACCCAAAATTCCTATCTCAAAAAATTAGCATATTTCATCCGACCAATAAAAGAAAAGTGTTTTTAATACAAAAAAAGTCAACCTTCAAATAATTATGTTCAGTTATGCACTCAATACTTGGTCGGGAATCCTTTTGCAGAGGCAATAAGCCTGTGGCACTGCTGAGGTGTTATGGAGGCCCAGGATGCTTCGATAGTAGCCTTAAGCTCATCCAGAGTGTTGGGTCTTGCGTCTCTCAACTTTCTCTTCACAATATCCCACAGATTCTCTATGGGGTTCAGGTCAGGAGAGTTGGCAGGCCAATTGAGCACAGTAATACCATGCTCAGTAAACCATTTACCAGTGGTTTTGGCACTGTGAGCAGGTGCCAGGTCGTGCTGAAAAACTAAATCTTCATCTCCATAAAGCTTTTTCAGCAGAAGGAAGCATGAAGTGCTCCAAAATCTCCTGATAGCTAGCTGCATTGACCCTGCCCTTGATAAAACACAGTGGACCAACACCAGCAGCTGACATGGCACCCCAGACCATCACTGACTGTGGGTACTTGACACTGGACTTCAGGCATTTTGGGATTTCCTTCTCCCCAGTCTTCCTCCAGACTCTGGCACCTTGTTTTTCCGAATGACATGCAAAATTAGCTTTCATCCGAAAAAAGTACTTTGGACCACTGAGCAACAGTCCAGTGCTGCTTCTCTGTAGCCCAGGTCAGGCGCTTCTGCCGCTGTTTCTGGTTCAAAAGCACACGCCTGTGCATGGTGGCTCTGGATGTTTCTACTCCAGACTCAGTCCACTGCTTCCGCAGGTCCCCCAAGGTCTGGAATCGGTCCTTCTCCACAATCTTCCTCAGGGTCCGGTCACCTCTTCTCGTTGTGCAGCGTTTTTTTTGCCACACTTTTTTTCCTTCCCACAGACTTCCCACTGAGGTGCCTTGATACAGCACTCTGGGAACAGCCTATTCGTTCAGAAATTTCTTTCTGTGTCTTGCCCCTCTCGCTTGAGGGTGTCAATGATGGCCTTCTGGACAGCAGTCAGGTCGGCAGTCTTGCCCATGATTGCGGTTTTGCGTAATGAACCAGGCTGGGAGTTTTTAAAAGCCTCAGGAATCTTTTGCAGGTGTTTAGAGTTAATTAGTTGATTCAGATGATTAGGTTAATAGCTCGTTTAGAGAACCTTTTCATGATATGCTAATTTTTTGAGATAGGAATTTTGGGTTTTTCATGAGCTGTATGCCAAAATCATCAGTATTAAAACAATAAAAGACCTGAAATATTTCAGTTTGGTGTGCAATGAATCTAAAATATATGAAAGTTTAATTTTTATCATTACATTATGAAAAATAATGAACTTTTTCACAATATGCTAATTTTTTGAGAAGGACCTGTATACCGCACACAACCTGATTAATATTGGGGTAGGGGCGTGTTTGTTTTGGTGATTCAACCCTCTACGGATGCCTTGGCAGTTGAATCGCCATTGGCTAGTAATTTTTTTAGTTTACTCGCCAGACTGAGATATATGTTTGTAAAATGGCACAGTTTTTTAAATAACTGAAAGTACACTCCTAACATCAGTCTGTCAAGCATTATAATATGTTAATTATCAAGTATTATTTAATGATAGAACTTTAGTAATTAGAATTAAAACGTGATAACCATGTTTGAGTGCATATTAGTAATTTTAACTGAACATTTTAACTGGACTGGTAGTGGTGCTTTTTTGGTCATTCAGTGTTTCTGTAAAAAAAAAAAAAAATTTTTGGAAAACAAATACTGATAAGATAATAATGCTACGAATTCTACTAATAAGAACAATATAAACCGCACTAAGGATTAATGAGCTACTGGATTCATGAATATTAATCAGGTTGTGTGCGTTTGCTCAAACTGATTTGCTGAAATCAATACAGGGACAGCAATAGCTGAGTGCCAGCCAATGAGACTGCCGTTTGCACATTAGTTCCACCCACTAGCGGAAAAAGCAGCAGTTCTTAAAAGCTGAAGAATTCCAAAGGAACACCGTTATTTTGACAGGAAAAAACAACAAAGAATATTGTTTACATGTAGCACGTCAATTCTCTCTCTCTCTGCATGTGTGTGTGAGACAAAGCGATGGCGAGTCGTTGTAGTTCGTAAGTTATTTTGCTGTATGTGAAATATAGGTGCGCTGCGCATACATTAAGATAAACTAAGAAATATAACAGATCACTTATATAAACTTATACTTAGCCTCCAACTCACACACTGGCAAATAAAATCCGAGAATTTATTTGCCATTTGCTAATATTAGATATCATTTAGCCAAGAGTGAAGATTTAGTCGCATATGCGAGTGATTTACTCGCAATGTAGAGGGTTGTGATTTTAAATGTCAACATTGGCTATCAGAAATCGCTTATCCCACCTTTAATATAATAACCGAGTGAAGTACTATTATCTGTTTTGTACCATTGTAATACACTGATAACCACCAAAAACTGTTGGTAATGAGAAACTCACATGATAAACCAAAGCTCTTCACAAGCAGCTTTTCCACAAGCTGAGGAGGTCAATTCTAATATATATATAAAAGGTGCACAGTGCCATTCACACAAACGCTAAACACCATCATGGTCGTGTGATACTGAAATAATGCAATAACCATTAATTTAACAACATTAGATGTAAGATAAAACCCTGATGTACACAACTGATAAGAAAAAAAAAACTAAGAAGAAAACGTTATTTTAAAGAAAAAACATCAAATGTGAAGTGCCATGCAGGGAATTCCGGGGAATGTCAATTTACGGTTTTTCACTGTAAATTATACAATAACTTGTTCTTTTAAACGTAAATTAAAATCACCAATTAACAGGTTTTTACTGTAGCATTTTTAAAGTCTTTTACTGTTAAAATCACGACCACATTTTACAGTGATATAACCCTTGAGGTCTTTGAAAGATGCTTCAGTCACATGATTTAGTAAGCATGATCTCACAGGGGCAACAAAAGCTTATCAATTTAAGTACATTGGTTAGACAGCAAATGAAACCACTTAATGTATCATCGTCAATGACATCACTGAATCAATGATGAACTGACTTTAATTGAAAAATGGACCGTTTAATGGTATAAAGTGCTATATAAATCAAGGTCACTTGACTTGACTAGACTATAATTTAGGCTTCACTTCTTCAAACAACATTTGACATCTAACTTCCAGCTCTGAAAAAAGGCCACAGACACGTTTTAAAAAATATGATCTGTATGTACTATTGTCTGACTGTATTATATAAAGCAGTTTGTTTTAGCCTATGGTTGTGTACGAGTACATTTAGGAAAAACATACAACTCATAAGCCACATAATTCATTTCAAAACATGTAAAGCCTTCAGTTTAACACTCTGAAAGCCCCACTAAACCACAGTGATCATGACGACAATATGACGGGAAACAATGTTGGACAGTGTTTCTCATTATTTAAAAATAAATAATTAACCAAATCAATGGTACTAAAAACTACATAAAACGAGGTGTCAAACTATTATACAAGACAATTTTAGCATTTTGCAATCTTAAAGTGAAACACAAAATAAGACAGTAAGCAGAATGACGACCTCAGCTACCTTTCACTTTCATTGTATGGAAGGGAAAAAAAAAGATGCAATGAAAGCGAATTGTGACTGAGGCTGTTCTGCCTAACAACTCTTTTTCCATCCACAGAAGAAAGGAAACCATACCAACATGGTAAATGATGACAGAAGTTTTATTTTAGGTGTACTGTCCCTGTAAGTCAATAAAAACATTTTAAAAAGTCTAACTTAGCACCATTAAATTCACACTACACCAAAGCCAGCTTGATAATAATTAAAGGGATACTCCACCCCAAAATGAACATTTTGTCATTTATCACGTGTATTTAGCTTTGATTTGAAATAAAACAGCGCATCCTTGTGCCGCGGATGACACAAAAGAGCATACACAGCATACGGTGATATGGAGAGACACAGAGGAGACGGTTAACAAAGGAATTATTGAATAAAGTCGTTATTTTTGTTTTCTTCGCTTACAAAAAGTCTTCTCGTCGCTTCATATAACCCAGATTGCATGTCTGATGGCAGATGGAGTATTCTGATGACGACTTTCATACCTTTTCTGGACCTTGACACTGTTATTTACTTGGCAGTCTATGGGACAGTCTCAAGCCTTCCGGTTTTCATCCAAAATATCTTAAATTGTGTTCTGAAGACGAACAGAGCTTTTTACGGGTTTGGAACGACATGGGGGTAAGTGATTGATTAATGACAAAAGTTTAATTTTGGGGTGGAGTATCCCTTTAAGGGGAGCAACATTTGATCTTGTATCCAATTAAATTAATAACCAAAAACTACATAAAATAAGAATAAAAGGATTATACTACACACAATAATATTTGCATTCCTAGCGCCACCTGAACGCTTGCAGGCCACTCGATGCGGGCCCCTTTCGTTGCCAGAGCAACGCGATGCGCTGATGACTCTGACCAAACAGATCAATCACATCGTATATAACACCACAGAAAACATTCAACCTCTCAACACGAACTGCAAAGCTGAGAAACAAACTTGGTTAAAGAAAACCGGCGTAAAAATAAGCAGATCGATCGATGAGTCAGTCAATCCATGATGAGGACAGGAAACAGAACTTAAAAGGGTTTCTAAAACGACAGACACTAAACTCAAAACAAACAACGCGATGATTGGTGATCTGGCTGAGTATTTAACAAAACACACTTTTATAATCATATTTATGTTCGGATGTAACGTTACATCCATGGAATGTTAAGAGGTTTCCCTCGGTAAAAGTGTGACTATGAACCACAGTTAAGTTACAATACTTCTCTTACAACAAGCCAAGACTTGTTTGATAATTCAAAGATAGATTAAAACGTCTCCGTGCGGGAAATGAACACAAACTCTGTGCCTACCGCAGTCGCAGGTTCAGAGTGACAGCGTGGCGCAGCGGCTCTGTCGTCGTGTCACTGACGGTCCACTTATAAAAACGCCTTATCAGCACATTTACACGCTTGCCCAAGTGACTGTCTTCGGGTTAACCATCCCACTTCTTCTACCTGCCGAAGTCAGGTCTTAGGTAACTTCTCTTCTGGGAAAGTTATCTCGAACGAAATGTCCGTGACGCACCGATGTAATCCGAGAGTGAAGCAGAGGGTGGAGGAGACCGCAGGGTTTAAGTTTACGGCTTCCAGCTCAGGTTTGAACATCGAGCTGTGGTTTGAGTTCCGCGGTGAGGTGAGCAGGAGGTGGGCGGGGCATAATGGTGATTGACGTTTAGAAAGCCAATAAAAATCCACGGAAACGTGACATGTAGCCTATCGAGAGACGGCATTTTAAAACAAAACAGAGACTATTATGTAATTCAGGTACGCACCGGTAAGCAGTTCAAATATCTATCTATCTATCTATCTATCTATCTATCTATCTATCTATCTATCTATCTATCTATCTATCTATCTATCTATCTATCTATCTATCTATCTATCTATCTATCTATCTATAGTCTGTATGTCTATTATAGTTTCAAATTAACTGAACCATCCACTAACCCGGAGAATAACCATATGAGATTGAGTGGGCAACATATTTTGAGGACAACATGGTCTATTGAAAGGAATAGGGAATCGATGATGCTATGATTAATTTATGCTAGACAAATCTGCTCTTTTGCATGCCATCCCAGGGTTGCCTTAACAACAAAGGTTTTAGTTCATTGCCTGCACCCATCTGCACAGGAAAGGGAATCCTCCCTTCAGTGGAATGTACGAAACCACTGAACCTGAGGTATGTTTTAAAAGAGAGTCATATTCACACATGAGTGTAGCATCAACTATTTTGATATCAATCATTATGGCATTGTAGAAGTTTACCCAATTTCGTTGGAAATTGAAATGAACCTGACAAGACAAATCATTAAATGTTCTATCAGAAACAGTTTCCTTTTATTAGAGGGATCATTCCAAGAGACTTAATACTATTTGAAAAGATATATTAAAAAAGATCACTAGAAATAAATATTAATTCATTCTCTGTTTTATGTTTTTATTAATTGGTTGACACGTGAACACAAAGGAATACACTAGAACTAGTGTTCTATATTACCATTATTTTAACAGCAAGTATAAATGACTATTTCATGTTAAACAGGTTAAGATTTAATTAGGATTAAATTGAGTCTGTGTGGATTATGAGTAGAAACATCTCCATTCACCCTTCCCGTTCTGCTGAATAGGCACCAATACTTTGAGTATAAAAAGGCTTAAAATATAACGGAATGCTAATTACATACCATACATTAGCTACATAGTGATAGTAGGATACTTTAAATAGCCAAATTTATGACATGTTGTTAAATGGCTGAATTACATCAAAAGAACACTCAGGTTATAAACTTAAAGTTTTATTGAATATGCAAGCATTCAATGAAAAGTCCCTGTAATCTGAGTATGATAGTTGTCATATATCATGTATTTACATAATTTGAATATGTGATTAGTATAAAGAAACATTGCGCAGGTGTTTCAAAAATAATGAACTACCACTGAGGAAACAGTGACATCTGCTGGTGGACAGGAGAATTGTTAGGTGCAGTAGTTAACTCAGGAAGGGATTTCATTTATATTAAAATATGTAGGCCTATTGCTAATGTATTCAAATTAATTAAGGAAATCTGATAAATTCTTTCTCAAATGAACGCGCGATACGGGAACCATATGAACATCGATTGAATAAAACATCGCGGA